>NW_004955504.1:4944719-4972362 GCF_000276665.1 Chinchilla lanigera
GGATCCAGGCCCTCAGCTGGATTCCTTGGTCTTAGTGTGTGGACAGATTTCCTGCACTCTTTTGTATACTGTTCTTTGGGTGACTATTATAAATAATCATATAAAGTATGCATCCTGCATTATATTGTTCCCCTTGCAAAATAAGCCCCAAACCAACACAAGGATCATCACAGAAAACAAAATAAAAAATGTTTTGAAATAGAAAATGTCAAGACAAAGGAGGAAAATGCAATCTCAGACCTCCAGCTTACCCAGAACAAGCCCAGGAGACATCAGTATAGAAGAAATTTGAAGTCATATACCTGAAATCTCTGAAATGATACCAACTGAAGTAAAGAAACAACTCCAGAATGCTATAGAGAAAATCAGATCAGAAATAATCTCTCAGGTTAAAAAAAAAGAAATGACAGGCACAATGAAAGAATTGCTGAGCATATCTAAAGAAGATATAGATAAAAATAGAGAACCATAGCAAAATGATGGAAACCATGAATGAACAATACAGGGAAGAATTAGAATGCATGAAATAAACTCAAAGAGATATCCAGGAAATTAAAAATTCCACCGAAAGCTAGCAAAACTGCTTGAACAAAACTGATGATAGACTTTCAGACCATGAAGACAGGGTTGCAGCTAGCAATCATGAGAGGAAATACCCCTTAAAAATAACAAGGAATCAGGAAATAACAAGAGGATGCAAATAAAAATAATACAAGACTGATAGCTGTCAACAAGAAAGCAGAAATCAACATAAATGTCATAAAAATACTATTTGCTGAAGTAATAGCAGAAAATTTCCCATGCATGGGCAAAGAATGTGACAGTAAGTGAGGCAGATAGACCTCCAATTAACCATAATCAAAATAAATCTACACCCAGACATATAATAATTAAGATCCCAGAAATTCAGTATAAAAACAGACTATTAAAAACTGTTAGAGAAAAGAAACAGACCACCTATAAAGGAAAGCCCATTGGAATCATGGAAGATTTCTCAACAGAAATCATCAAGTCAAGAAGAGATAGAAGTATTTCAAGCCCTGAAAGAAAACAATTTCCAATACATGTTGATGTATATGAAAATTATCTTTCAAAATTAGTGGAGAAGTAAGATACTTTATAACAAAGAACAAGCGAAGAAATTCATGACCACCAAACCACCTCTACAAAGAATACTGAAAGATATTCTAGAAAGAGGTAAAGATGACCACAATTCTAAAAACAAGAACAAAATGTAACCACTAAGCAGGGCAAATGATTAAACAGAAGGGAAAACTAGGAAGTCAACAGCAGGAAAATTATTTGACAAAGATAAACCAATATATATGTGTAATAACCATTAAGGTAAATGACCTCAATTCACCAATCAAAAGAAAGAGACTTACAGAGTGGATCAAGAAACAAAAGTCAACAATATGCTATATACAAGAAACACATTTAACTCAAAAGGAAATTCACAGAATGAAAGTGAAAGGATAGAAAACAATACACCATGCAAAAGGGACCTAGAAAAAAGTGGGGATAGCTATTCTGTTTGCAGACAATGTGAACTTCAAACTAAGAAAGGGGCTGGGGCTCCCATGAATCCAACTGGAGGCCCAGAGCCTATGACAATGTTTCATGCAGACCTGTTTCACGGATCTGCTGGGAAGGCCCAAAGGTCAGTGGTGGAATCTACAAAGTCTGTGCCAGCAGGATCAAAATAGGGGCTGGGGATTTAGCTCAGCGGCAAAAGCGCCTGCCTGGCAAGCACAAGGTCGTGAGTTTGGTTCCTGGTACTAGAGAAAAACCAAAAAAAAAAAAAAAATGATCAAAATAGATAAAAAAGGTCATTACATACTTGTTAGGGGAAAATTTCAAGAAGAAGTGATAAAAATCATAAATATATATGCACCAAATACGGTAGCACTCACCTATATAAGACAAATATTAATATACATGAAAAATCAAAGAAGGAGTAGCACAATTGTAATGAGGGACATTAACACCTCATTGTTACAAAGCAATAGATCAACTAGACAAAAAATCTGAAAAGAAATTATAGAACTGAACCAAACTTGTGAACAAATGAACTTAGTAGGCCTTCACGAAGTGTTCCACCACACATCATCAGAATACACATTTTTCTCAACTGCACAAGGAATGTTCTCTAAAATAGACCATATAGTAGCCCATAAAATATGCTTAAGTAAATGTATAGAATTGAAATTATCCCATTAATATTATCTGACCATAGTGTAATAAAATTGGAAATTATTTAGCAAAGAAACTGCAAAAACTCCATAAACACAAGGAAATTAATAATATCCTTGTGAACAACAAATGGGTCACAGATGAGATCAAAGAAAAAATTAAATAATATCTACAGTCAACAGAAAATCCAAACACAACTTACTGGAACCTGTGAGAAACAATGAAGGCAATCCTCAGAGGAAAATTTATAGTGGTGAATTTTCACCTCAGGAAAACAGAATGAGTACAAATAAACAACCTAATGCTGCACTAAAGTTTCTAGAAAAAGAACAGCAAGCCCAAAGCCCAAAGAAGGGAGGAAATTAAAAAGATCAGAGGAGAAATTAATGCAATTGAGACTAAGAAAACAATATAAAACATTAATGAATAAAATAATTTGTTCTTTGAAAGAATAAATAAAATTGATAAACCCCTAGTTAACCTTATCAAAAAAAGAAAGTAAAAACTAAAATTCATGCAATAAGGAATGAAAAGATTGAGATCACTACAGATCCTGCAGAAATTCAGAAGACCATAAATCCCTACTTCAAAAATCTTTACTCTCATAGAATGGAAAACTCAGAAGAAATGGACAGATTCCTGGAAACATATGAATTACCAAAGATGAATCAAGAAGATATGAGAATTCTGAACAACCCAGTGTTAGTCAATGAAATTGAAAATGTAGTTAACAACTTCCTGACAAAGAAAAGCTCAGATCCTGATGGAATCACAGCTGAATTCCACCAGAAATTTTGAGAAGATTTAAAGCCAATTCTCCTCAAACTCTTTAATAAAATCAAAAGGGAAGCAGTTCTCCCTAACTCATTCCTGGAGGCGAGTATTATCCTGATACCAAAACCAGTGAAAGACCCAAGCAAAAAAAGAAAACTACAGGCCAATTTTGCTAATAAACATAGATACAGAAGTCTTCAGTGAAATTTGAGCAAATATAATGCAGCAAATTATCAAGCAGATTACACACCATGACCAAGTGTAATTCATCCCAGGAATGCAGAGACTGTTCAATATATGCAAATGAATAAATGTAATACATCATATCAACAGAGCCAAAGATGATCATCTCAATAGATGCAGAAATCTCAATAGATGCACATGATCATCTCAATAGACGCAGAAAAACTGTTGATAAAGTCCAACACCCATTAATGTTAAAACAAAAAAAAACCACATACAGACAGTAGGAATAGATTGTCTCTATTTCAGTCTGGTAAAGGCCATGTATTACACACCAAGAGCAAACATCATACTAAGTGAACAAAACCTGAAAGCTTTCACTCTCAAATTAGGAACAAGACCAGGATGTCCACTATCACAACTCCTATTCAGTATAGTTCTGGAAACATTAGCCAGAGCAATTAGGCAAGAAAGAGAAATAAAAGGAATAAGTATAGGAAAGGAAGAAATGACATTATCATTATTTGCAGATGACATGATACTCTACATAGAAGACCCCAAAAACTCCACCAAAAGACTTTTAGATTTAATGACCAAATTCAGTAGCATAGCAGGATACAAAGTTAGCACTCAAAAATCAATAGCATTCCTTTCCACAAATAACAAACTCACTGAGAGTTCTCTCTTGCTGAGACAGAAATTAGGTAAACTACACCCTTCACAATATCATCCAAAAAAGGAAATACTTAGGAATCAATCTAACAAAGGAAGTAAAAGCTGTATACATTGAAGATCATAGTATTCTGAAAAAAGAGAGCAAAGAGAATTTCAGAAAATGGGAAAATATTCCTTGTTCATGGATAGAAAGAACCAACGTTGTGAAAATGGCCCTACTTCCCAAACTGTTATGCAGATTTAATACAATTCTGATAAAATTACCATTAGCATACTTCACAGATCTAGATAAACCATTCTTAAAATTCATCTGGAATCAGAAGAGACCTAGAATAGCAAAGACCATTCTGGGCAGCAAAGGCAAGGCAAGAGGCATCACAATCCCTGACTTCAAATTTACTACAAAGCTACCATGATAAAATCAGCACGGTACTGGCAAAAAAACAGTCTGAGAATCAATGAAGTAGATTAGAAGATGCAGATACGACTACAAACTTGCTCAGCCACCTTATCTCTGACAAAGGGGCCAACATGTTCACTAGAAGAATGATAGTATCTTTAATAAATAGTGCTGAAAAACTGGCTTTCCACAAGTCAAAGACTAAAACTAGATCCAAATCTATCACCATGCACTAAACTGAAGTCAAAATGGCAAAAAGGTCTACATTTTAAAACAGAAACACTAAATATGTTGGAAGGGAAAGTAGGTAGAAATCTTAAAGACATAGGGGTAGGCAGCATATTCATAAACAAAAACTAAACAGTATGGAAAATTCTTTAAAGAATTGGGATGGAATTGGATCTCATCTTATTAGAAAGTTTTTGCACATCAATAGAAATCACCAACAGAGTGAAGAGAAAATCCACAAATTGGGAAAAACTTTTAGCCAAATGTCCCTCAGGCAAAGGACTTCCATCAAGAACATATAAATATTCTTAAAAAATCAGACCCCCAGATTTGAAAGACCCAATCCAAAAATGGGAATCTGTGATGAATATACAATTTTCATATGGAGAAATACAAATGGCAAATAAATATATGAGAAAATGTTCCACATCACTGGTCATTCAAGAAATGCAATTTAAAATAACACATATTTCATCTCACCACAGAAAGAATGGCTATTATCAAAAAGTCAACCAATAACAAATGCTGGCTGGCCTGTAGGGAAAAAGGAACACTTCTCCACTGTTGTTTGAAGTATAGACTGATACAACCACTGTGGAAATCAGTGTGGATATTTCTCAGTAAGCTAGGACTGGAGGTTCCATTTGATCCAGCTATTCCCATTCTGGGTATTTTATCAGAAGAACTAAAAACATCAAACCACAGTGGTATATGTGCATCCATGTTTATAGTAGCACAATTTGTAATAGCTAAATCTTGGGAAAACCCCAAATGTCCATCACCCAAGGAATGGATAAAAAAAAATGTGGTGTTTTTATACAATGGGGTACTACTCAGCTATAAAGAAAGGTAATCTTGAGGCATTTATAGGTAAACAGATGCAACTAAAGAACATACTCACAAATGAAATCAGACTCACATATGTATACATCATATTGTCCTCCTAGTGTAAGAGACTGAAAGAGTACATAAAATCCAAAAGGTACAAAAGATATTGTGAAAGAGAAATTGCTCAGAAGGAAAGAACAACTGGGATGAATGAAAGGATAAAAGAAGTATATAGAATGGGTGTCTTCTCATTTTACACAAGAAGAGGTGGAAGCATGAAAGTGTTGTTTGCTTGAGTTGTGATCAAGGCTAAACCAGCCTTCACCTTTACACCAGGTTCTTCATTCTTGACCCCCAAATCCTTTCTAAACTGGCAAAAGTTCTTTTCTCTGAAACTTGCACAATTTTAATACTTTCCATATAATTTAGCTGAACATTGGATTCCTCTGGAAATATTTGAACACTGAAGTTGTCTTTGGCAATTATTATTTAGAATAATGTGCTTCAGAAGCAAATACAATGTCTTCCTTACTTATCACTGGGAGGCAAATCAATAGACGAGGTGGCTTGTTTTTAAATCGGAAGGAAAGGTGTCCATTGAACAGTTAAAGAGAGAACTGTCCTTGAAGTTTTATAAACTTTGAGTGTTACTGCTTATGTCACTCTAATGCAGCTAATAAATCCCACTGCAAGCAAGGTCCATCAAAGGTTGACCCTGCTTTTTATCCACCATAGCTCATAAGCGGACTCAATTGAGATATCCCAGCCAGCTCCTGGCCAGGATTACTGTGTTAAACTGAGGATTTCAACGCAGCTTCTTTTCACAGCCTCAAATGCTACCAGTGTGGATCCTGCAGATGTGGCAAGAAGTAAGGGAAGTTCAAGGTAGAAAGGCTTCAGGAAAGAAGCTCATTTTCACCGTGTTTATGACACATGTAATGCACTGACCCAAATTCATTCATGGAAAGCCAAATGAGCTTGAATGTGATGCACTCAAATTATTTTTCCTGTAGAAGAGGAGTGATGACACCTTTCCCTCCCAAATGTTTGCTTTGAGTGCTAATATTTCATAAACAGAGAAAAACCATAAAGATGTGGCACTACCAATAGTTTTGATGCCATTATGGATGATATTTTGAAACTGGAGGGAGACCCAGGGAGTCTGGACAACTTTCAGCGGCATGGTTGATCCTCTGTCCTCTGCCCTGGAGACATGGTCCGTCTGAAAGGAACACAGGACAAGAACTGTGTCATCCAGACCAGAGGGCTTGTCAGCCCATAGGTCCATGAAGAAAGTTCCTGACATGGAGAATAGAATGCATAGAAGCTGATTAAAGTCTTGGATTCTTTTCCTGGCAGGAGTTAGAATAATTTATGCATTTTCCATCTGAAGTTTCCTGTCTGATTGCTTTGAGGAGAGCAAAGTCATTAAAGGCAATCACTATGTTAATAGACAAGAGATTGAAAGCGCTGCGGTTTGAGTGAGTCCATCTTTCCGTCACACACAGTAGTCTTCTCCTCTGCCTGTAGGTTTCCAAGCGAATATGGATTGGTAATCAGTGAGTTTCATATTCAAAATGCAATCAAAATGCAGATTTGATTGAACATCTCATTTAATAAACCAAGAAAATATTCATAACTGTTGTAATAGTAATTACGGTATATATTTTTTATTTTTCTATTGAGATCTAACTATGTGCAGTAAAACGCTCAGTTCTTAGTGCACTGTATGATGAGAAAAAAGTATGCATACCCATGAAACCAACAGTCAATCAAGCATAGAGCTTGAACTTAGAGACTTGATGATTCCTCAAGGTGATTCCTCCTTGGTGCCCTTTCCTCAAACCCAGAAAGACCACAACGCTGAGTCATGTGTCTACAGACTAGCTTTGTATGTTCCTGAACTTCATAAACATGGAAACACACAATACATGTATAAGTTCCCTTCCTTCATGCATTGTGATGTTTTTAGCATCCATCTTGTTGTGTACATCCCTAGTTCATCTTCTGGCTGCTATCACGCCATTGTAAGAATACACCATCATTAACTTATTCCCTGCTAATGGCAATTTTGACTGATGAAAATATTTGCTCTTACGGATAAAGCTGCAGTGAACACTGTACAAGTATTTGTGGGAATGTGTGCTTTCATTTTGGACATAGAAACCCCTTAGAGTTGAATTGTTACATCAGGAAGTGGTTGCGGTTAAACACCTTGGAGGTGGATTGTTAGATCATGAAGTGGTTGTGGTTGGGCACAAGTGTGTAAGAAAGCACCGAGAAGTTGGCCATGTTGGTTGTGCCTTTTTCACTCCTACCAGCCAGCATGGAGAACTCAGACCCATGCCACACCCTCTGGCATTTGGTGTTGGATTTAGATTTAAACCCTTTGGTGCTGGATTTAGATTTAAACCATTTCAGGTTGTTGTCTGCACTACAGCATCTCATTCTGGTGTTAGTTTGCATTCCCATGATAACAAGTCATGGCAGACATCTTTTCCTGTCTTGTGTGGGCATTCTTATATCCTGTCTTTAGAAATTATATATCTCTTTTGAAAATTTTGATTGGATTATTTGTCTTCTGATATGTAAGTTTCTTACTACAATTTGCCCTCAAGTGTGTCATACATGTAGATTATAAATATTTCTTAAGTCTGAAATTTGCATTTCTATTTGTTGTCAGTCTTTTTTTAAAAAATAAGTTTACTGTTACAATTTAGGTGTATGTCATGGTCACACTCATCATAGGGAACTTGCACTCGGACATGATATGTCTTGGTTCTTTTTTTCCTATTCCCTTCCCTTCAATCCCTCTTCCCTTCCTAATTTACAAAGCTTTGTTTCCATTTTATATTTCTTCTCATCCCCACCTCCAGTTCCCCTGTCCTTTTGAACAATTTCTTACTATTTCACAATATCAATTATACATTTTGTTTCTTATTGACACTGTCAGTTTCTCACACCAAAGAGACAATGCAATATTTACACATGTGCATCTAATTTATTTCACTTGAGTATGGTCTTAAGGTCTACGTATTTATCTTTAAATATCTCAAGTTTATTCCTTCTTAATGGCTGAATAGTATTCCATTCTAGGAAAAAAAACACATCTTTTTAATCCCTTCATTAGTTGATGGTCAGTTGGGTTATTTCCAGGATTTATATTATAAATTGTGCTGCTAAAAACATGAGTGTGCATATATCACTGTGGTATGATGCTTTCAATTCTTTTGGGATGATACCAAGAAGGAGAAAATCTGGGTCAAATGGCACCTCTAATCCTAGCTTTTTGAGGAATCGCTACACTGATTTTCACAATGTTTGCACCAGTCTACATTCCCACCAACAGTGGATTTAGGTTCCTTTTTCCCCCACAGCCCCTCCAGCATTTGTTGTTGGTTGATTTCTTGATGGTAGCCATTCTTTCTTGGATGAAATGAAATCTCAGTGTTGTTTTCATTTGCACCTCTTGAGTGACAAGGGATGTTGAATGTTTCCTCACATATTTATTTGCAGTTTGTATTTCTTCATCTGAGAAGTGTGTATTCATCTCAGATACTCTTTTTGGATTGAGTCTTTAAATTTGGGGGATTTGATTTTTTCAGTTCTTTATATGCTCTAGATATTAGTCTTTTGTCTGAAGAAAAAGTTGCTAAGATTTTTTTCCCACTGTGTTTGTTGTCTTTTCACCCCACTGGTGATTTCTTTTGCTGTGAAAAAGCTTTTTAATAGATGAAATTCAAGTTGTTGATTCTTTGTAGTATTTCCCATGTCACTGGGGTTTTGTTCATGAAGTCTGTCCCTACACCTATGATTTCAAGAATTTTACCTATTTTCTCTTCTGGCAGATTTATGTTTCTGTTTTAATATTTACATCTTTAATCCATTTTGTTTTAGTTTAGTGCGTGGTGATAGACATGGGTCTGCTTTTAGTCTTTGGCATATAGAAAGCCAGTTTTTCCAGTCCTATTTATTAAAGAGAGTACCTTTCTTCCAGTGAACATATTTGACCCTTTGTCAAAGATAATGTGGCTGAATGTGTTTGGATTTGTTTCTATATCTTCTAATCTGTTCCACTGATCCTCAGGGATTTTTTTTGCCAGTACCATGCTGATGTTATCACAGTATCTCTGTAGTATAATTTCAATTCAGGGATTGTAATACCCTCTGTCCTGCCTTTGTTGCACAGAATTGTTTTTGCTATTCTAGTTCTTTTCTGGTTCCAAATGAATTTTAGAAATGTTTTTTCTAGTCCTGTGAGGTGTGCTAGTGGTACTTTGATTTGGATTATCAACCTTATCAAAAAAATGACAGAAAAAACTCAAATTCATACAATTAAAAATGATAAGGATGAAATCAAAATGGATTCTTTGGAAATCCAGAAGATCATTAATATCTGGAACTTTAATAAAATTGAAAACACAGAAGAAATGGGACAAAATCATAGCTATACATGAATTATCAAAGTTGAATCAAGAAGATATGAAAATTCTAAATAACCCAATATCAGTTAAGGAAATT
Organism: Chinchilla lanigera; assembly: GCF_000276665.1. NCBI lineage: Eukaryota > Metazoa > Chordata > Mammalia > Rodentia > Chinchillidae > Chinchilla > Chinchilla lanigera. The sequence goes on from NW_004955504.1 coordinate 4,954,522, forward strand.
GAAAATGTAATTAAAAACTTACAAACAAGGAAAAGTCCAGGTCCCAATAGATTCACAGATGAATTTTACAAGACATTTAGAGATCTAATTCCACTACTAGTTAGATTTTTTAATGAAATTGAAAGGGAAGCAATGCTCTCAAAGTAATTCCTTGAAGCAAGAATTACCCTGATAGCAAAACCAGAGAAGGACCCAACTAAAAATGAGAACTACAGATCAATCTCCCTAACAAACATAGATGCAAAAATTCTCAATAAGACACTGTTGTCAGTCTTTCGAAGAGTACAAACAATTTTTAGGGAATTCAGTTTACATTTTTCTTTCTCTGTTAGAATTAGTGATTTTTCAATCTCTCTGTGGAATGTGTGACTACAAAAGTCACAGAAGTCACCAAAAAAAGCTCTATAGGTTTTTTGAACAAGCTTTACAATTTTAGCTTTTGAATTTCACCTGCATTCTATCAATTTCTGTCCATTTTCATGATAGGTACAGCTTGTTTCGATTTTTGTGCATACTGATATTCAGTTGTTTCACGTTCATTGGTTATAAAACTTATCTTTTCCCATTGAGTTACCCTGGTGCATTTGTCAAAATTAATTTCCCCTTCATATCTGAAGATCTGCCTGTGAATCCTATTCAGTTTTGTTTTGTTTTGTTTTGTTTTGTTTTTCTCCGGTACCGGGAACCGAACTCACGACCTTGCGCTTGCCAGGCAGGCGCTTTTGCCGCTGAGCTAAATCCCCAGCCCTCAGTTTCATTAATCTGTCTGTTCTGAAGGCAAAATCAAGCTGTCTTATTATAGGGTAGCTTTTTGGTAACTCTTAGCATGAGGAATATATGTCCTCTGAATTTATTCTTCATGATTGCCTTGCTTACTGTAAATTCTTTACCTTTTCTTATCAATTTTAATATTTTTACTGTCTCCAAAAAAATAGCCTGCTGAAATTTTTAAGATTATAGGTGTTTTACAAATCCCTCTCTTTTATGCTTACCTTCCAAGCAATTATAACAAAAGAGTGGGTTAAAGCAACATCTCTCAAACGTCAGTACATGGAAAACTGGAGTCTCTCAGCTTTTCTTACTGCTCCAAAACCATTGTTTGTCATTTCAATCTCATTCTTTCACCAGGGCACAGACCACAAAAAGCTCAGTGTAGTGGTTTCAAATTTCACACTGCAATTAATCTTCAGGAAACTACGCCTTTTCAAGTTCTGGGATCCTAACAAAGCCTATTCACAACTACCTTAGAAAGCTATTAAAACATTCCTTCTTCTTCCATGTGTGTATCTGTTTGAGACCATATTTTCCACCTATATGTCAACCAAAATGACATATCACAGCAGAGTGGGAGTGTGGGAAAGTGTAGTTTTCATTAAAATCTGTTTCAACATGTGACTTATTTTTTAAATTAATTTAATGGTACAATTTATATATACAGAATTTATACAGTTTATATATACATAATATATACAATTTATATATACATAGTGGGAAAGTGTAGTTTTCATTAAAATCTGTTTCAACACATGTGACTTATTTTTTTAAATTAATTTAATGGTACAATTTATATATACATAATATATACAATTTATATATACATAATGATCACATTCACATAAGAAATTTGTACCTGTACATGATGTATCTTGATTCTTTTTCTTTCCCCTTCCCTTACACTTCTTTCAACCTCTTTTCTCCTCCTTATTTACAAAAGCTTTGTTTCCATTTTTCCTTCATTTTTGGTTTTTTTCTTTTTCCTTACTTCTTTTCCTTAAATTTAAAGAACATGTTTTTAAAATTCCTGTTTTAATTTCTCATATAGAAAAATATGACAGATCTAACCCACATATCAGTCAGTGGTCATGTGGTTTTTAAAGATATTTTGTCAATCTTTAGTACTCTAAAATGTAATTTTCTCAAAAGCTCATTTGTAATGGTTTTGTTTTGAGGAGGGGAGTTATATCAACTTAGGAGGTTTAACAACACTTTCAGCTACCCAGGGGCTGGGGATTTAGCTCAGTGGCATAGTGCCTGCCTGGCAAGTGCAAGGCCATGAGTTTGATTCCTGGTACCAGAAAAAAAACAAAAAAAAAAGAAAACCCAAAAGAAAACCCCAGCTACCCAGAATAGTACATTTCTTCATTCTTTTGTTTATCATATACATCCTATTCACATAATCTACCTTCAAGACTGCATGCCTTATTCTTAAATAATTTTTTATTCAATTTAAATTAACATTTTTATCTAACTTTGAGAAAATGAAACCAACTGTCTCAATATCTTTTCTAAGTTTTCACTGAAAAACCAGTTTCTTCTTTCTATATTCTAACAATTCTTCTTGAAAATACCAAATAATATTTAGTTCAGTTTATAGATCCTAAAGTAATTTGGTACTTTAGGCAACATTTGTGTATCCATATCAGTCATCCTTCCATTTTTCCCATGCTCTAAAAATTTAAAAATAATAGACATAAATACACTTGTAAATTCAACTATTGAAGAAACATTGCAGACTAACGGGATTCATCTGAAGACTCTATCTCGAGTCATATGAATAAATATATAATATTTCTAAAAACCATTTTGCATTATTGCATAAAAAAATCTCGGGAAAGTAAACCATCTATAGTATATACAGGGTTTCTATGCAACACGTTCCACGCCTACCTAAAATGACAAGTCTACCTCCTCATTTGGAGTCACCATCCCACACAAAATTATATCCTTTATCCAGATCCGCATGTTCAGAGTCACATTCTTCATACATTAGAAAAGCTTTACAAATGCTCTTAACATTTTGTGCGAATCCAGCTTCAACTGTACAAAGAAAAACCTCAGATATAATAATTATTCCCACACAAAAATGAGAGTGGCAGTCCCTGGTGTAGAAATAGATTACAAGCTTGGCTTTCCATGTACCTTGAAAGGCTGGTATTTTTTTCAAAGCACACAGCCATTTTCTTCCCAGAGACTGGGCGTAAGAAATATTCTCACATAATCATGAAAAAGAACGCCTTGGACTTTGTTTTTTTTTTTTTTTTTTTTTTTTTTTTTCTCCGGTACCAGGAACCGAACTCACGACCTTGCACTTGCTAGGCAGGTGCTTTTGCCGCTGAGCTAAATCCCCAGCCCCTGGACTTTGGATTTAAGATACAGGTGTCATACACCGTCACCCGGATGCATCAAGTTAAGGACTGACTGTGAGAAGAAAGTGCAACTGCAACTGCTCATGAAGGCGAGTCTTGGAAACTCAGGGACTTGCCAGGGGCGGCAAGTGCCTGGATGCCACAGATGGAGTTACTGCAGGGCTGGGAACCATGAAGAAACCAAGGACCTCAGACTCCCACTGTGAAAAGCCCTGCAATGGTTCTCACAGGTAGAAACGGTCATCTGGTCCTCATGACAACAACTTTAGTGATGGACATTCGTCACTCTGCTAGCAATTGATTCCATAGGCTACAGATTCATTGGCCGGTTCTGTTTCCTCTAAACAACTTTCAATCTGTCTTCATGTAACTTTCACCTTTATTCCCTTATGTGAAAAGGGAGCAAAACCAAGAGTGTGTTCTGGGTCCATTTCCCCATAAGGCAGCCTGCAAATGAAGTGAGATCTTCTGAGTGATCATTCCTGCACCAGCCAAGCCAAAACAGGAAGTGGATCATGAACCTATTTCCATGATAACGGACCCAGGGTACCACTCCTTGTCTTTAGAAGAATAGATATTTACTTTGTTTGCCTGGATTAGAGTGCCTGGTTATCAACAATGCTAATAGTTCACACAGCCCTTACTTGGGTCCCCTTAGGTTTGGGTGAGGGAGATTTCAGACTCAAATGAACAATTCTGTTGTGCCTAGACAAGGCGTGTTGGACTCCTGCGGCTACTGCCGATGGTTTGCCCTGAAAGAAGGGTTCTTCTGAAAATGAATAGAGGAAGCAGAGGAAATGCTTGGATTTTTGCTTGACTGCATTCACAGATGAGGTTCGCAGTGATTATTTTGGGTTTCCCTTACTAATTTCCTGCTTACATAAAGATTGCCATACACTTAAATAAATATATATTGGCCTAGAAGGATCTTTAGTAGGAGGCAGGGTTGGGAAGCAGGAAGAGGGACAAACGTAGCGGCCCCAAACTTGCCCTCCTCCCAATTCCTCCTGGGCTTCTCACTAATGAACTGTGCTCAATCCCATAATCCTACTTCTATCACCTATAAGAAGATTAAAGATCGCTTATGTCAAGGGTCGTTTCTGTTTATTCAACCAGTAAATGTGGAGAGCCAGTCTGCCTGGTACTAAGACAGATACTGCACAAAGCAGTGACCAGAAACATGTAAGTGTGAATAAGTGTAATGCTGTGTAATACTCATACAGCATTTCCAAAGGCTTCAAGCATTCTTCCAAACACCTTACAGGTATTAGCCCACTTGTTCATCTATAAAGGAGATATCAGGCAATCAATTAATGTGCTCAAAGTCATATGCAATAAAAGACAGAGCGTACAATTTTATATAAGAAATTTCAAATGCACTTGATTTTTAACCCAGAGGCAAAATATATTTAACATCAGGATTCCAGGCACACACACACATGCACAAAACTGGAATGAAGTTCACACCAAATGTTTTTGCAGAGCTTGATACACCCCAATGCTTCACATTTTCTTCCAGTGCATTGTAATTTTTTAAAAAGCATCTGTCAAGTATATGTCCCTTCCTCACAGGTCATAAACCTACAGTTTTGTGGCTGGATCATGGAAAGATATGGAAGGCATGATTACAAAATAAACTTAAGACGTCAAGTGTGCTATTAAAGGTTTGAGAAGTGAAGGTCTGAAAAGCAGGAGGGACCGATCAGGTAAAAACCAGAAGAGCTTTCTGGGCATCTTTTCATGTGCACAGGCTCTGGGCTAGGAAGGAACCAGGCACAAGGAAGAAAGAAAAGGCCCAGGGGCTGGGAAGCGTGGGAGGGGCAGAGGTGGAGGAGCTCAGCAGGAGTAGGGGAAGTGGGGAGCCACCAGGTTATAGGAGGTTTTGAGGCCATGGTCATGACACTGAACCCAGAGTGGGGATTTCTTGAGTAAGAGAAGCCCAAACGGTGAGGGTGGAGCACTGAAATAATCTAACTTGACCTTGCATTTCCTCTGGTACAGGAAAAGCCATACCAGGGAACTCAAGATGAAGAAATTACTGTGTTCTATTTCTCCCCATCACAAGCACAGGCGTGTCCTGCAGAGAAGAGACCAACAGTTCATCTTGTGTTTCAGGACTCAGAGGGCTTCTCTACATTTTCATTTTTAAATATAATTTTTGTAAAATAAAAGAGTGATACTCCTGAGTCTTTCATTACCTACTCATTCACTGATAGAGTTGGTGTATTTAATTTTTGCCTGACAGTTGGTTATAGATTACATTTGGATTTAAGTGCTTTAAGCAGTAAATTCCTTGTCTTTCAGATGGAGAGATTTCCCTAAAGAATGTCAAAGATCTGCCTACAAAACATTGTATATCTTGTTAATTATTGCATTCAATTTTGATTCACTGAAAATACTTGCCAGATGTTTTGTGAGCCTTGTCAAAATTGACCTATTCCTCATTAATATACAATAAACACTTGAAAAGTTATCCTAATGTGCTAAAATGATAGCCTATATTTTCACAAATAGTGGAAAATATTCTTTTTATTGCTTTTAGACTTTAATTAACATCAGAATCCTTTATTTAGTTTAGGATTTTAAAATATATTATTAATTTAATAGAATAGAAAATATGATCTTGTAAAATATGTACAGCAAAGAAGTGTACCCAGAAAGAAACAAAGCCATCTATAATTTTCTTGCCTACAGGTTATCACTGATAATATCTTTTCTTATAAATTTACTTTAAAATTTTGTTCTAATAATGAATAATAGATATTCTTAGAATTCATTAAAAACTATAAAATAACTTCCCCAATGTTATATTTTTATTGAAAATGTGATCCATGGTGTAACTAGGCCTTGAGTACTCCCCATAGATACCAAGCTGGCTGTCTATTCATCTCCGCATTCATCCACCTACCCAGCCATCATCTTTAAAAATTCCCCTGTCATACGTATTTAATAAATTTCTGAGTTTGTCGTTTGCCTTTCCTTTTATTTTCTTCTTTTAATGGTACCTACATTTATATTTAGAACTGGTTACTTGGAGGGAATTTCTTTCAATTTGTTTTATTCTTTGAAATCCTGTAAAAGGTAACATGTTCTCATACTCTTTCATTTTGTGATGGTTTCTTCATTCTTTAAAGGCATGGAATACAGGCTCATGGTATAAAGTTCAGGCACTGTGGAAGACACTGCAGTGGAGAGTGAAGTATGTCTCCCGACTGCTCTTCTGCTCTGGCATCCTGACACCCGTTCTGCACAGTTAATTGTACTTAGCAGTTCCTGATGCATCCTTCAAAGGTTTTCTTTGAATGTATAAGCTTTCCCTTAACCTCATTCTTGTATTTCCTGTTGTTTAAATTTTAAATTAACAAGCTTAATTGAAAAAGCTCTGTAATAGCATAAGGCAGCTTTGGAATGGATACATTTTTCTTCCCTCAAACAAAACCTCAGGAACTCTTAGATAAAGGTATTACAGTGTCTTGTGACAGTTCAAAGCTTGGTCCAGTACCATGACCTCGTTTTCATTTTTACCATGGCATGGTGATGTGCTTCTCACTCTGTATCAGCAAGTATCCCCAAGAGATCTGCTGCCCAATTTGTTCACTCTTGTTAGTATTTTCTGGTTCTTGAGGCTTCAGTAAAAAACAAAGGTATTTCACATTCAATTTTTCCCAGTGGACAATCATAAAATATACACTTTTCTGCTCCTCGCTTTTATGATTCCTTTAACATTTTCCTGTATAGATCTATCCATGTTGTTCTTTGGAAAGGTCAAATAAAACCTCATTATATGAGACCACAGTTTACTATTCATAATCCATTTTGACAGACATTTAGTGATTTCTAGTTTTCCAGTACTACTAAAATGGCATCATAAATACCTTTTAAAATATATATTGATAGGGTGATATAGCTTTTAGAAATAATATTAGAATTCATTTATATAAATTTTAAATATTGGTAATACTACAAAATTATTCCTCCAAAAACTTCATTGCAGTTCTTGATCTTCTGTCAAAAGTGCATGAGGACAACTGTCCTTGCTCAGTCTCTTTAGTACTATATGTTATCAGTTTTAAATGTTTCCCTACAGAAGTATTGAAACAGGATTCCATTCATTTGTATTTCTTTGTGTAATACTTGGTAGACTATTATTTGTGACTATTACATATTTTAGCTTTTTGTAATGACCTGGCTTTACTTACTCTTTGCTCAAATTTCATAGTCCATGTGCGGCTGGTCTCCCTCCTCTGCAGGGCCTGCTGCCTTCTCCCCAACTTTGCTGAGCTCCCAGGGGCTCCCAGAATTTCTGTGGAAGACACCTTTCCTGCTCAGACTTAGCTGAAATACCACCTCACAAGGCAGAAAAATTATTATAGAGAAGTCCATGTGCCCAGAGCACACACCTGCTGTGCAAGTCTCTCTCTCTCTCTCCCTCTCTCTCTCTCTCTGGAAGCAGAAAAGAATTACATTGACTGACATAGAAGTAGAAGACATTGATAGTTTAAGACATGTGCTAGGAATGTTTTAAAATGTAGCTGGCATAAATTGCTTAAATTTTCAAGGATTGTATAATCTCTTATTTTATGTGGTATGACAGAGGAATTTGTTGTACAGAGCGATCATTAGGTTAAAGAACAAAATGACGAAAAAATAAAAATATCACAGGCAATTTCAAAAACTGATTGTCAGTATATATGTGATACCGGTATAGGCCAGTGATAGTGTCCCCAAGCTGAAGACAATGTCCTCAACGTTTCCAGGACACCTGTACCCAGCCACCTCTGCCATTCTTGTGTCACTAGACCTCCACCCTCCTGAACCACCAGCCCTGCGATAGCCCAACAGATGGGCGCGGAGTGGGAGGAGGAATGAACTAAAGAGTCCCTCTTCCTGCTGCCTGAGATCCTTTAAATCTACTTTCTTCCTTTCCTCCATGGCAAGTTCTTCAAGCACTTGGGGCTGCACTGATTTATGGGCTGATGTACACCGGCACACACATCCCATTCTGTACCTGCAGAAATGTACACATTCCTCACCTTATACACATAGCTTGGTTTTTTTTCTCATTTTATGACAGTAGCATTTCCCTACAACCATTTGTATAGTCGTAGGAGGTTTCAGCAGAGAATGACAGGGTACTTTTATAATAACTTTTATATGTTAAAAGGTATTTGGGCTGCCTTCTATGGTTGAGGTAATTCAGAATTAGAAAGAAATAGATATATTTTATAGATGTAATATGCTAAAAGCCATCTTTGGGTAGCAGCCTAAAGATTTAACTCTTATTGCAGGCATTCTTTCTCTTTTTTTACTTTCAGTTCTGAGACGACAAATTTTCATCTTGCTGGCTTTGACATGCAGGCTCAGTCCACTAAGACAAGGCCCTGCTTGGCTGTTGGTTCTAAGTAGTCGTGGCTATAACCTTGCAAGATCAATAGGGACTGGCTTGGGTCCTCCCTACCCTGCAGAAGGTATCATGGGCCAATGGGTTGGTACATTCCGCTGTATGTACTGGTGTTATGGTTTGTCTGTGTGTCCCCACAAATCCTCATGTGGCCATGGGGCAGGCTTTTAGAGTTGACTGAGGTGTGAGAGCTACACCCACCCTGGGGTGGATAGTTTGCATATGTAAGGGAGAGGAAAAGGGTGCTTGAGGCCATTCCTCCCCCATTCCTGGCTTTTGTTTTGTTGCTTTGCTGTGTTCTGCCGCCATGAGCTGCAGCCCTCTGCCTTGTGCCACTCTGCCTTATAATCTGCCCAGTCTGGACTGAAACCTCCACGAACTATAAGCGAAATAAACCTTTCCTTCCTTAATTTTGGGCATCAGGTATTTTGTCCCAGCAGCGAGAAAAAAGTAACCAAGACAAATGGGCTAACTCACTATGCTTCTCTGGCTGGAAGAGGAAGAGAAGAGGTCAGAAAAACAAACAACTCATGCTGACAGTGCATGAGCTCCATGCCTGTATTCACGTGGACTATCTTATCTTCATGGTTGTAGGATGTCTTTTTGCTCAGGGATACTCAGCTCTCTCAGAATATTTCCATTCTCTGTTTCACCCAAACCCTTTCCTCCCCAGAATGCTACTTTTCTGAAAGAGTAAAATCAGTCCTAACACTGACCCAAAAGCAAGTGTTACCAAAAATACAATATGGTTACCAAAAAACAGTTGTTAAATCATGATGACATGTCATTTCTCACTCATGTCCCTATGGTCATAGCACTCAGGAAATGCTTCAGATCTCTGAGGTACATATCCAGAAACTGGACTTTGAAGTAGGACAAGTAACAAGAACTTCTTGGAACAGAGAAGCAGGGAAGGGTAAAAATAGATGAACAGCTTTAAATTTACCTTCCCACTGGCGCTCTGTTCACATCCTCCAAGCCCCACCTTCCTCTCATTCTACCATTTCCTACCTTCTTCCAACTCCCGCTTGCTGCCATCACACCGAATTCCTACAGACCTCCATCTCACCTGGATTTTCACTGACACTATGCAATTCTTCTGAGAAACAATGGTTATATGCACTTCAAATGTGAAAGCACTGGCCCCACCATCTTTACACAAGCGTATCACAGTGTAGTCCCATTGGAGGGGAACCATCCAGATATCTTGCAGATAATGTAGGTAATAAATGTTCATGGATGATAAGTTTTCATGGGCTAGAACTGATGACCTGAAGATGTCATCTGCCTGTACAGTCAACCTGTCTCACTCCATGGTTTGGTATCCTCCCTCTGCCCCCAACTGACAATGCCTGATAAACATCATGGATCAGTTTCTTTTTCATTGTTCCAGGGCTTATAGAATTAAGTGAAGCTAAGCACTATTCTTGCAGTATCAATTTCTCAAAGATCCTAATAGTATGTAATGACAGGCATTTGGATTATATCTGACCAGCACTCCATTATTTAGAGCAAAGTGCTAAGAAAACTAGTCTAGTTTTGGTATATTCCATTTTTCATACGATCGTAACTTCCTATCTTAATAACTTTAGGCAATGTTCTCAAATATGCATCTTTTTGCAGTTAAAGGGGGAATGGAGAAGTGTTACTCAATTTGATACAGAAAGGAGAAACCTCAGTAGCCATGCAAGAACAATGATTTGCATTCAAAAAGGGACACTGATCATTTTCCAATATGTATATGGTTTTTATGACCTTACTTGGGCACTCTCGGTTTACTATGCTTTTCTAAAGTTATAAAAGTATATCTTGGCCCTGAAATTCTTTAAATTACTTGAAGTGCACTGAAAGGATTTTTAGTAGGCAAGGCATGCACCTTCAGGTGAGCTGGAAAATGTACTGAAACCTTGTGTGTAGCTGATGTATTATAAGATTGATTGCTTTGTCCTTCAAATGTCAAAATTCTACAAAATTAAAAATGCATCTTCATTAAAGATAAGAACATAATTCATGGTTGAGTTGGGTAAATATCAAATGCATGTGCCCATACACACAAAAGGCATCGTGCAAAGATGTACAGGATGAGTAAATAAAATCAGAGCAAAAAAGCCCCCGTGCTCACATTTGTGACTCTGACTCCCCACAGAACATGACCAGCAAAGTCCTGTCTAGAAAAGCCACCGCATCCTGCTCCTTCTGCCAGAGCACGGAGGGTCCAGACAGTGCATGAGTTAAGCTTGAGGTGCACAGTCATGAATGATCAGCCACAGAACATCTGTCCTATGTCCATATTCTGCCACAGAACCGGGGGCATCGTGGGCCATCTGGGGGCCCTTAGGGTGGGCTGAGCATCACCGCATCCATGGAAAGGAAGGAGCTCCGGGTTCTGGTGTTAGTTGCTGCCTGAGGTTTTTGTGGAGTGTGATTCTCACCCACAGTCTTCAGCATGCTCTCAGGGAGAAAAACTTCTAAACAGAAGAGAGCCCCATGTTCAGGCTAAGCAAATGAGGGACGGTGATCTTCTGGAGCTGTGAAGTAGGGAACAGGCCTGGCCAGAAGTGGAGAATACATCAGATAGTGGAATTTAAAAGTCTCACAGGACTTGGAGTTTAATGACTTAAGTTTAATAGCTTAAGCACTTTACTAGAGACCTATGACTTCATTTTGGGAATAGCGTCTACTTTGGGCCATTACCTAGAACAACTAAATTAAATATTTATTTTCAAATGGGACATGTTGAATGAATATTTAATATGATAGAAGTTTATTACTGAAAAGGTCATTTCATTTTTGATCTCCATTGATGTTTTAGCTTACCATTACCTTGCTTTTCCATTTATTTTGATAGTCATAAGAACACTTTATTTTCACGTGTTGTATATTAAATTAAATACTTGAGTTGTCTGTATTTTAATATGGTCTCAATATTATTTTCCTGCCCATACTATAACTTAATTTCAGAACAGAATTCTCAAGAAATTAAAATGTTACACAGTTCCATGTGCAAAATGAAAGTACTTATGAAACATAAGGAAAAATGTGTTTTAAGAAATTTTCAGATGAATACTCCCCTGAAGTATAATTTTAAATGTTCAGTATCATATATCACTGCATAATTTAGTGGGCCTTCAAATCAAAGACTCATTATATTTTATTTTTTGTTTTAGCATATTTTATTTGAATTTATTTCTCTATAAATAATCCAAGCTACCATATGCTTCTTATTCTTTGTTTCAAATAAAGAATTGAAGAGAGCAGTCATTCAGGATGGAGCAATATACACACCCAACAAGACAGGGAATACCTCCATGTTCTATTAAAATATCTCTTTAATGTTGCATCATTGTTATACTAGTGCTTAGTCTACCTATTAAAATATGCATTCTCAGTGTATCATTGTCTGTTAAAACTGGTGTTTCTTTACATTTAATACAAAGATTTTCAAGATATAATTTAACATATTTTTTGCACACTCACACACACTCACACACACCCATCTCCAGAGTCGTTCATTACCTATTTTTCTTTCACAGAGATCACAACTTGTAAACAAATACTATTTTAAAATATAATTCAAACTAGGCTTGACTACCCATGCCTGCAGTCCCAGCTTCTGGGGATGTTGAGGCAAAAGGACCACTTGAGCCCACGAGTTCAAAGCCAAACTTGGCATCATAGAAAAAATTTGGCTCAAAAAATATCTAAGTGGATCTCTATCATCGTCCAAACACATGTAACAACATATAACAAGCAGAAGTACAGACAGACTTAAATATGAATATAAAGAAGTATACTTTTCAATCATTAGATTCAATAATTGTGACAATAATTTTTTAGAAGATTGATTTAATTAATTAATTATTAATTTTATACTAGAATTTGGTATCCAGGTAGCAATATTTTTAATAACTTTATTAGCTTGAATTATTTTTATGTCAAGAAAATAAAATTATGTGCTTCCGAAAGTAAATGCTTTTATGTTGACAGAGAAAGTTGTCAACAGAGACAGTCTAACTAATAAATACAGGCAAAATGTACCACTGAGTTAGCTGTAACTGAATGAAGTAGCTTACCCGAGTTTCTGCATATGTGTCAGAGAAAATAAAAACATTACAAAATGCAGAATATGTGTGATTTCCACTCTTTATTCTTTCTCTTCCACCTCACTGGTCTCTTGATTCTACCATCCAAACTCTAAGTTTAAAATAGGTGCTTGAGGGGCTGGGGATTTAGCTCAGCAGCACAGTGCTTGCCTGGTGAGCTCAAGGTTGTGAGTTCGGTTCCTGGTATCTGAAAAAACAACAACAACAACAAAAATAGGCACTTGATGTTCTTTAAAAATATTCTTGTGAGGAGCTGGAGTGCAGTTACTTTTTTTTACTAGTGCATGTTTGCAGTAATAATGCTCACATTCATCACGGGACTTGGTACATGCAGAAAGCACGTCTTAATTCTCTCACATCCCTTCCACCTGGCACCCTATGTCCTCTTCATCACCTCCCCTTTTTGCAAAAGATCTGTCTCTTTGCTCCCTATTATCTCTCTCTATTTTTTCTTTATATAACTACTTTGAGTTTCTCATATAAGAGGAACCATGCTTTGTTTAAGCTGTGCCCCTGATTTATGTCCCTCAAAAGTATGGTCTCAAGGTGCATTCATTTTCATACAGATGACTCAAGTGTATCCTTCTTTATGGCAGAATATTACTTTTGAAGAAGTTGCACCACGTTATGCATATTAGATCTGCATAATGAACAAAGTCCATGAAGATAAGTCAAGCATCCCTGGCAGGCTAAAGTATATATGGACAGTTAGACATTTACCATGTGTGAATTTCCCAAGACTAAGAGGTTATAAAACAAGATGCATTGTCAGTTGATTGTTCAGTTTCACAAAGGAGAAGAGCACATAGAGTTCAAGGCATCATATTCAGAATTTTAACTAATAGCACTCACGCAGAAAAGCATGTTGTTACTTATTGCTTGCCAATGTGTGGTGTCCGGGCTTTTGCTGAAATGTAGTGAAATATTAGCATCAGAGAATCAGAAGTCATCTTGCCTGATCTATAACTAAGTGTTGCAGATACTATTCTTCAAACATACTAATTTTTAAATAATGTGTTTTATTTTAAATAACTTGCAATAGGGGAAAAATTCTGCTTTACACTGAGCCAAAATATATCTCTCTTATTTTAATTTATTATTTTAAATTTTATCTCAGTTTGGTTTCTCAGACAAGCTACTTTCATATATCGGCTCAGAGACCAGCACCAGTCTCTAGTGTATACCTGTTATCCAGATAAAGAATGGGACCACAAGCTCAAAATATTTCCACTGAACACTTTAATTTTATGTATAATAAACTGAGAAGCTTTTACATCTCCTTAAGCCATGTGCCACTGGACCTCCGCGGCAGATGAAGACATACATTGCTAAGAATGAAGATCATGTTGATTACTTTTTGCTTTTCATATTGACCTTGACGTCTTCAGCAAGGTAATGGTTGTAGAAAATAGGCTTTGTCAGGAAAGAGAGCTCGTTATGAATTTTTCCTCATCACTTGGGATGGACTGCCAATTAAGCCAGCATTTTCCTCTTCTTTACTGACTCAACCAGCGTTAGTTTTGTTGAAGTATCTGATCAGCATATATCCTGGGAAATTGGGCTTCAGGGAGTGAATCCCAATGGATTTTACCCTTAGGGGATCTCATTGCTCTTTCTGTGGTTGTTTTGAGGACAGGCACAGGTCATTGTTCCTGGTTGCAGGAGTCCTGCTACATATGAAAGAGACAGATTTTCCAATTTAGTATAGGAGGAAGTCCCAGGAGAAAAGGCCTTTTGTGTCCTTGCCCTTCCTATTCACAATCCTGCCAAGTGAGTAGATGAGACCTATGGCTGCAGCTCCTACTTGTGCCCAGGAGGTGACACTCTTAAGAAAGAATACTTAGGATGCTAAGGACAGAAGGCACAGAAAGGAATTTGGAACCTCTGGGAGCCACCACCAGCCTCCACACTTCTTGTAGGGCATGGTGATTAACTGTCTAGATTACTGAGCTATAGGTAAGCAGGAAGCCACTTCCTTGCAGCTGAAAGTAGTTCTAACACTACACTTTTAGTGTATGGAAGGCAGGCCTGGAAGCCCAGGCCTAAGGCTTGATTTAATTTCAAGGACAGGGCAAAGGAGCATGTGAAGAATCAGAGGTAGAAAACTCAAACTTGGATCCTAGGAAACAAAGAAGAGGAGAGAATGTGGGAGAACCGAGGTGGGAGAGGCGTGTTCTGCTAACCCCTCCACAGCGGGAGGGAGATGTTGGAGAAGTCGGCGCAGCGTAATAGTCAAAATTGCAGCAGCAAGCACAGCCAAGGTGCTGCACATTGCCATGTGTGTTTGCTGTCCACCTCACAGAGGCCATCGGCGTCACTGACATCAACAACGCAGGCCAGGGAAGATTCAGCTAATGAGCACTACTATCACCCCACCAACTGACGTGGCATGAATAGGACCCAGAATTCCCTGCTGGCCTCTGGATGCCTCTTGTAGGTGTCTGAGGTGAAAGGTGTCATCTCACATGGGTCTACCAGAGTCCCAGGCAAATTCACCCATGCCAGAGGTCTTAGAAAATGGTCAGTGAGAGCGGACTGGGAGGACCACACATTCCTTCCTTCTTCAGCAAATGTCAGTGGAACGACAAGGTGGGCATGTGCAGACGCCATAGCAGGGGAGAGTTCTGACAGTGAGGATCTCAGAAGCCCCTGGATCCAAAGTCCCCCTTCTTCTTGCAGAATGTGCCTCCAGTTCTCCTCATCCCAGGGTGCCACTCCAGTGAAGTTTGAAAGGTAGGTAACTTCTACTGCCTGTCAGCTCACAGTTGATCACACTGGGGCTGTGCAGTGACAGAATCACACCGATGACACCACACTGTACACTTTGTCTCTTCCGCATGCAGGGATGGGGCTTTGTGAGAGCTCAGAGTACTGACTGGAACACAGGAAAGCAAGGTTCTCTGCAGAGCTGCGCATGCGCAGCCCGTAGCCAGGCAGGAGGCTGCCCTGTTTCCAGGTCATGCTGTCGCCAGAGCTCCCCACAGAAACCCGCCCCGGGGCGGCTCTGACTTCCTGGGTCCCTCTGGCTGCCATTCGCACTGTGACCTCACTGCCCTGGGTCATGTCGCACATTCAGCTCCCCAAACTCACTGTGAATTCCGAAATAATCAAGTGTAGAATTTGTGTGTGTTCGTTCATCATTTTAAAATTAGCAATATTTTAATTATCCTCACTTTCTGTCTCCTGGTAACTATTATTTAATTGAAATTGATACCCCCTGTTCCCAAGAGAGCTGGAATTATCTTCCACGGAAGCACCATTTAAAATATAACCATGAGAGGACTGCAATGAATCTGCTAATCCTTCTTAGAAATTAGGAGGGGTATCAAGTAATGAATGAGGAAATAAAAGGGTCCCAGATGGTTAAGAAAAACAAGGAAGCTCATGGTATTAGAGGACTATACATGGACTGTGATATAAAGGAAGGAGAGAAGGCAGGCAAGACAGCGAGAAAGAGAGAGAAGGGTGGTAGGGGAGAATGAATATAAGATCATGACTGGATCATTCAGTGGTCTGGGTAGCTTAAATGATAGGTTCTCTTCCCTAAAATTCTTGTAAAATGTGCTTGTTTCTGAATTTATTATACTGAGCCAATGGCCAAAAAGGAGATAAACAATCACAAGTAGTCATTCTTTAAGCATGTGAAAAATGCTAAGAATCCCTACAATTTGTTCATCTGAGGATCACTAGGTTCCAAGGTTGGGTGGATCCAGTCTCCTCCTGCCTGGGTACTGGTCACCCATCATAATGTGACATTGAAGAGATGGGTTTGATAACGCGTTTGATGAGAAACAACACCCAGTGGCAGCTCTGCGTCTGTCACAAATCCGTGGTCATGTTCTTGCTGCTCTCCAGAGCTGAGTGTTGAACTTTGGGCTCTGAAGGGAGTCTCAGAATCAGGCTGAGTACAGAGATCATTTTATAAATTCCATTTCACAGATTTGTTTACAGTGAAAGAGATCGTCGCTAATCCCCCTCAGAATACCCCATGCCCAGTTTGTACGCACTTATTTTATTGTTCTTGCCATTTTCTGAGGCAGTTCCTGGAGTCCGCAGCGCCCTTAGTTGTGCGGCGGTGGCTGGAGGACGTCCTGCATCCGTCAAAGCCTTTTCCTTTTGTGGATGTTTGACTTTGGGGAAGAGCCTGCTGAGGTTGCCGTGTGACGGGTCTGGAGAATCACGCGGACGAGGGCTCACCCTCACACTCTTACAGGCTGCTTTTCTGTTGGATGGCGCACAGCGTCAGCACTTGCCATATTTTGATTACATGTCTGAAAAGCAACTCAGGAAAAAGGACTTCTAGATCTACTTCAGAAAGTGGCAAGGACCATGGGATAGAGGAGTGTGGCATGAAGGGAGGATTTTGAGGATCGATGGCCAAGTGTTTTTACTGTAACACATTTTAAATGTAAACATTCATGGTGTGTTTCAACCACCCCTTGTAATCGTGCAAATTCATCTGTAGATTCATCCCTGTAGCAGGTGCCCGGCTGCAAACCTGTGTCTTAGGAACAATACTTTGCGCTCTGGCGAGGCCTGGCATAAAAGCAATTTGAACCAGCTGTGTGCAACTGCAAGCCTGAAGTCTCTTTTCTATATTTTCATCCAGATAGTCTCATCTTTAAAATGTATTATTATTTCTTCTTTTCTTTAATGATAACCCTCCGTTTGCCAGCTTCTGGGAGAATCCACTTAGAAGGAGAAAGCAGTCCTGTCCCCACAGGGAGCACTGTCGTTTTTTCATGTGTTAGTTATTAGCCTGTAATGCAATCATGAGTCTCTAGGTTTAAGATTGCCTTCTTATTCCTTTAGCCTGCTGAGCATGAAAACGTCTTCAGTGTTTCCCAGTAACAAAGTAAATACAGCCCGTCTAGATGGAGTTGGCACATTCACCTCTGGCCATTTAGAGGTTATTCAGTCTAAGGCAACAGGCCACGTGAGCCCCCTCCCACCGCTCCTCCCTGCTCGCTGGCCCTGGCCTCACCTTGGACTGCGTGAAATACGAGCTGAGGAAAGCGCCTTTGAGGGTTCATGTGCAGGAGGGAGGAGGTTCCATCTTTTCCAGGAAGTTTCAATTGATTCTGCATTTGCACTATCATTTGCTACTACAAAGATATTTTTATTAAACTAGTCTTATACAAAAATTTAGCTACTGTGTGTCTTAGTCAAACATTCTTTTTTTTTTTTTTTT
>NW_004955504.1:4972462-4979709 GCF_000276665.1 Chinchilla lanigera
TTTTTTTTGGTTTTTCTCCGGTACCGGGAACCGAACTCATGACCTTGCGCTTGCCAGGCAGACGCTTTGCCGCTGAGCTAAATCCCCAGCCCCCAAACATTCTATTTTTAAAAACTCAGTGTTTATCTATTTTTGTCTATAAATTATCATGCTCTTATTAGACCAAATGACAAAATAAGCCTGGGTACTGGTCATCCATTATAATGTGACACTGAAGAGGCGGTCTTTCAAAATGTCTTGGACTTGAGCATCCCTATATTCCACAAAATATGGTTTGGTGACAGTGGCTTCTGTGTTAGGAATGATCAGGACTGAAATCGTGTCAGGTTCAGCAGGTGGTGCTGAGGATGCAGGGGAAGGGGAGGTCAGCAAGAGTCCCGGACGCAGGGGGCGATTCCCAGCAAGGGAAGCAGGCAGGTGAGTGCGCATGTGTGAGTGGGGTGTGTGTGAGTGTCTGTGCATGTGTGTGTGCGTGTGTGTTTGTGTGCATTTAGTGCTCACACAGAGGAAGAAGAAAATATACAGATCCAGAACTGGAGGTAAGGTGGGTACAGCAGGAACCTAGACCTTCCTGCGGGTCACTGCCTACAGCCCAAATCAGGAGGTGGGAGGCATTAGAGAGCTAAGTAGAGCAGCTGCAGAATGGGAGAAGCAAGAGGGGGAGGCTTGAGAAATGCAGCCAGGGTTGTTTGGGTGTGGGTGGGTGACACAGCAAGAGGAGGGCATGCTAAAGCCGGGCGTAGTTGTGTTCTAGATGGCTTCAGAGTGAGCAGAAAGTTTGGCAGATGTCAGTAACACAGGAGAGCACCACGGTGGTGGTTGGTTTCCATTTAAAAAGGACATTCCCGGGGCTGGGGATTTAGCTCAGCGGCAAAAGCGCCTGCCTGGCAAGCACAAGGTCCTGAGTTGAATTCCTGGTACTGGAAGAAAAGACAAAAAAAAAAAAAAAAAAAAAGGACATTCCCATTTGCTCAGGTATGAAGATGTGCATAGGTAT
The DNA here is from genome assembly GCF_000276665.1 of Chinchilla lanigera. Taxonomy (NCBI): domain Eukaryota; kingdom Metazoa; phylum Chordata; class Mammalia; order Rodentia; family Chinchillidae; genus Chinchilla; species Chinchilla lanigera. The sequence goes on from NW_004955504.1 coordinate 4,973,460, forward strand.
TATACACAGTGGCATTCAATGTGCTAATAAAACCACTCCAAAATTCACTGAGCTTTATTTCTGAAGATTTCCATGTAAAAGAAAAATTTTCTGAAAGGATAATAGGCAATCTATAACAAGGACCATGGACCCAGGAGCATTCACATTTGAAGTTAAATTTAGAAATATATTGCTTCTGTCCAGTGTGCCAGAAAAACACACAAAAGCCAACAGCTCCAGCAGGCTGATTCTGAACTGCGTTTTGCATCTTATGTCCAAAATTCTGGTATTCACCTGTGACAACCAGTGGCCCTGGGGAGGTCACAAGTGACTCCTTCTTATCCTTGCTCCCTTTCTGTCAAGCTCAACTTGGTGAAGCCTGCGAGAGGTGAGATTCTAACCGGTCCATTCACATGTCCGGCAGTCTTCACAGACTCTGCCTGCAGTTGTGTTGCCCGTGATTAGCTACTGGGAACTCCCTGCACTTGGTGCTACTTTCTCTAGGTAAAATCAACCTCAAATGACACTTTCTACAGATAACCTCTTTCCTGGGCACAGTTCTTTTACCGTTATTTCTCCACAGTCTCACCTTGTATATACTGTTACTCTTTGTCCTACTGATCAAATGGAATTGCTAGCAATAAGTGTATAATCTTTCATGAAAATCTTGCCATTTTAGGATTTGAAGACATGATGCGGTTTGCAAAGATTTGGTGGAAGATATAGTTTAATGTAGTATCAGCAACAAACATATAAATTTATTGTCTTCAGTGCCTGAAAACATTTATATAGAATCACATTCTGATTAGAGAATCTGATGCCATTAGTTTTCAACTGTGGTTTTATAAAAAGCATTAGGTCATCTTTGCCTTTCTTCATCCATCCATCCATTCATCCATCCATCCATCCATTCATCTATCCATCCATCCATCCATCCATCCATCCATTCATCTATCCATCCATCCATCCATCCATCCATCCATCCATCCATCCATCCATCCATCCACCCCATCTTTATTACCACTGTGTGTTTTGCAAATTTCAAGTAGTAGTAGAGACATAACAGTGAAAAAAAAGAAACAAAGTATTCTGTATTTACTAAAAGAACCTTCTAGTGATAGAAGATGGGTGACATTTTTATAAGAACAAGATCGTGTGTGCCTATTAAATTCACATGAAGCACTGCCAATATACATATTTCCTTCATTATACAAGAAGAAACAATACCCATTAATACTTAGAAAAAAATTAATAAATCTTTTAGTATAGTTCAATTTGCATCACTCATATTATCTTTAAAATTTGATTTTAGTGATTTTTTTCTTCTTGCTTTAAAACAGTTGATTAAAATCCATGCCTTTATTAGGAGGGGAAAAATACATTTGGAGGATCTTTAGGCTAAATAGCCCATCTTTCTTAATTTGAAGATAAATTAGCTGAAGCACAGAGATCTTATGTGATTTCTTCAAAATGTACAGTTGATATTGGAGATGGAAAAATTTCCAGTACTTTAAAGAAGTTATTATCAGAATATTGATAGAAATCACCACCCAGTATGAAATAATACCAGCAGTGAGTTCGATTTACTTTCAAATTCAAAAATAAAAGATAAATCAAAGAGTGGAGTGGCTTAAGATCATAATCTAAGTGCTCTGAATCAAATGAGAGAAGTAGAACTGGACGGAATATCTGTGTGCATTGTGTCATAGCACTGCTTCTCGTATGGTGCCCTTTCTTGTTCCTCCAGTATATTTTTTAAATGTTAGAGTATAACTAGTTTACTCTTTAGCGAACTAATTTAAGGGGCACATACAGAGGTGTAAAGTAAAATCCAAGTTTTCTGAACTGTCCCTTTAAGCATCTACCTGAGTTCCTCTTCTGAGTCTCCCTGGGTAGCAAATCATTGACACATCGCTCCACTGTGTGAGTCATAGATCCCATCCTCTCAACATGAGCGGTGACATGGATCTCTCTCCAAAGGCTGTAGGCCGGATGGAAACTGATTAGTCATTAACTGTCCTTACTGCTCCCAGTGCTCACGGAAGCAATCCTCGCATCTCGGTGCATATTTCACCAGCACCAGTAACAGACTTCTCACCAGAAGCGCACTTTAGGAGAGCCCGGTTCTGAAACACCGGTACGGTCTCCCCACACACAGTACTAAGGACCTACAGTCTTAGCAACTCACCTGCAATCAGGTTTTAAAGATGATCCTATGAAATAAATTCATTCTGGCATTGGAGAAATGCTTCATCAAGTAAGCCAAGCAAGCAGGAGATTTTAAAGACATGTGGATGTTATTTACTACTGGATGGGAAAGCAAATAAATGCTAATTGTTACATTCAGCAGCTTTTTTCTGAGGCTCTGAAAATCAGAGCAGTGAAAGATCTTATGAATGAGCTAAAAGAGTTAATTTGACTTTTAGGAGCCATAAGCTAGCTTTGGTTGGGTGGACTCTGTATTCTTAGACTCTGGTTCAATAAAAATGTAAGTGTTATCTGAGTACACAAAACATATTTCATGGTGATAATGAACTGTTGACATAGTGTTCATACTTTATTATATAAATTTTAGTAATACATTTGTCAGAGAGAAAAATGAATACACAGAGAGATTCTCAGTGTTCAGCACTCCAGCATGCCCGGCTTGGTTGGCACATGCCCGTTTCTGTCCTTGGTGTGGTTTGTGGGCCACCTTTATTTAGTCAATCAGGGCACTGCGGACGTCAGGAGAAACACGGCCACAGCCTTATTGACCAAGCTAATCAACTGGGTTTGAAATAGGAACTAGGAGATGGGTTATTTTTAAAGCAAAACCCATTGATGCATAAACCCGTCCTGCAGGGTGATTACTTAGATTTACGAGCAGCGAGGTGTGTCCAGGGAGTGAGAAGTCTACGGAAGAGGACCAGAGCGGGAGGCTACAGGCGGCCCACAGGGTGGCACACCCAGGCCACAGGCCCTGCAGGCAAGTGGGGCTGTGAGTGCTGCTGGGATTAGCACGTTTGCTTTTTAATTTGCAGGCCCCGGGGCAAAATGAGAATCCTTCTGACTCTTGTTGAAAACTGTTAAGAATTCCAAGGTGGTGTAAGCAGAGCCCTACACCAAGTGACACGCCAGCGAGCGGGCCTGCCTGCCTCTTCAAGGATGGAGGGCTGCCCTCTAGCGTTGCGGGGAAAGCAAATTCTCCTCACTCTCACTTTCTCATCCCTCTGGCCCAGGCCACTGTTGGTTTCTCTGAGCATTTTGTCAGAGATAAATAGAATGAGTAAATTTATGGGAGAAGCCCCTTGCCCCTCATGCCTTATCCTTGCAGAGCAACCCTGCTACCAAAGGCGCAGAAATAAACTTGAGGACTCATTGGGGTCCCTTCAGTGACTTGAGTATATATTTCATCCTTTTGGCTGGATATGAAAGGGCATTTTTCATTTTACTCCATGCTGTTCAGGAGTTACTGTTTTTTCCTCTTTTTTGAAAAATCCCCTGTCAAAACAGAAACTGCTGTGAAATTTTAAAAGGCATACTCGATCTCACTGATTCTAAAACCTAACAGAATAACAATGACCATTATACCAGTTCACATATCTTTTGTATTTCACATAAAACATGGACAGGGGCCCCCATAAAACTAAGAACCAAAAACAAAGCAAACTTCCAACAAAACCTCAGAGAAGCCCAATCTATCTTTGATTTTTATATTATATTTTTTCTAGGACCTCTGTCTCTGATGACATCATTTAAACTGTAGGAAAGAAGAAAGAAGGGGAAGGAGAGTTGGGTTTGGCTCCAGTTTTGATTTACAGTCCTGCTTTTCAAAAGACACTGGCAACTCCTTCAGGGATTCTAGAACCCATGTCCTTTGCTCCTCAATGCCTGGTCCATCCATGGTATGCACAAAATAAATTACATGCCAAATAAACTAATGAGGGAATGAGTATTTTAAAAAAAAGTCCTGTAAGAGTCAAGTGTAAAGTCTTCACGCAGTCTCTCTAATTTTGCCATCATAGTTTAACAGAACCTCCTAAAAGTCTTTCAACAACCCCATCTACTGTACAGGGAAAGCATGCATGTGATGTAGATGCGAATATTAAAAATATTCAACTTTCTCACTGGAAAGAAGAAAGTAATTAAGCGTTTACTTTTCTCTCCTAACTCTTACAGCTCTTTTCTCTATCCATTTAAATTACAGATTATTACTATTAGTAGTATTTTTTGCTTCTTGCGTGGGCAGACATTTATCAGTACAAGCTGTGAGGAAACAAGGGTTAGCGCGACGTTGGTAGCACGGGAAAGGACTGGAAATGCACAACTCCACCCACCGGGAGAGACCTGCGCAGGGTGCCGGCAAGAGTGAACCCAAGAGTGAATCCTGTGCCGGCCACAGGACAGTGGCCAGCTGCCCACTCAACTGGGTTTCCTTGAAGGGATGAGGCTCTGGATATTTATAAATCCGACTCATCAGTGTTGTCTGTTATTGAAGCTCGCTCCCAGAACCTCCAAAAAAACTAAAATCTGGCAGTAGAGTAATCACATTCTTTAATCCAAAGGAAAGCACCAAGTCTCATGACAGGGGTTGGATCCAGGAAAGGCGGAGCTCGAGTTTCTGGTCATGGTCAAGCGTGGGTGCTGTTCAGGGGGTTCAGCGACGGCCAGGTGGGTCCTGCAGACAAGATACCCAACCAAAAAGAGTTTCCTTTGGTTGCCAGGGCTGATGGACAGACACTGGCAGATGACCCCAGGGCCACCAGGGGAAGCTAGGGAAGCCCCTCACACCCCTTGCCTTCTCCCACTTCTCTTTCCCCAGGAGGAGGAAAGACCCAGAACTAGGGGTCGAAGGAGGGTGGTGAGGCAGTACAGACTTTCCCAGGACCTTGTGTCCAAGCCTGAACTCCATCTGCCTTCCCACCCTGCCCTCCTCCTTGGGGGTCTGTCACAGTCTGCAGAGGTGGGTGAACCACTGCCCAACCTCTCCTCCCTGGACAAGGCAGTCTTGAAGAGCTGCTACAAGTATAAGCTCCAGAAGGTCCCACGTCTAGGTCTCCATGCATGGTCTGGGTCCGCACGGGTCACACAGCTCCTCCGCTTACTTGCCCCACGCGCGAGGGGGACAGGGCAGCCTGGGTGGTGCAGGGGTGATGGGAGAAGATGCCAAGATTGCAGGCAGTGCAGTCCTGAACGCTGACGGCGATGGCAGGGGAGCAGCCCAGGGAGAGGGCCGGGCGGCTGGCCTCGGATTCCTTTGAAAAGGCTTTGGGAAGGAGGAGGGATTTGGGAGTCTTTTACCCAGACAGCGCTGGAATAAGATCAGACATCCAGAAGGGTGTTCTTTTTTGTTTTGTTTTTCTTATTAATGAGGTTTGAACCCAGAGCCTTCTCACTGAGCTATACTCCCAGTCCTTTTTTATTTTGAGAAAAGGTCTTGATAAGTCGCTAAGCTGCCCAGGTTGGCCTTGAACTTGTGATCTTTCGGGGGTCATGGGTAAGACCTCCTGACCTCCAGGATGAGACAGCTTGGCCTGTCAGGTAAGTGAGGAGGGGCCACTGCCCCACAGGCCGTCAGTTCTAGGTGGGTCTCTCCTGCCTCCCCAGCCCAGATCGCAAGGCGGCCTGGAGGTGCGAGTTCCAGTACCCAGTACCAGGGCTCACGCCAGCCCCTCGCTGCCGTCCTAAGGGGGGCAGAGTAGGCTCACTGAGACAGAACTATCCGGACAGCGCCCCCTAGGCCTCCGACGCCGAAAACCGAGGCCCATCCCGCCCCTCCAAAGTGTGCCTGCAGCGTCAAGGCAGGACTGGAAGGGGAACAACGTGCGTGACACAGGTGCCTCGCGCGTCCCCGCAGGGGGACACCGGCCCTCTGAGAGCGCAGAGGAGCAGAGGAAGCGCCCCGTGCTGTGCCCGGACAGCAGAGGGGGCAGGGAGCTCCTGTCCACTGCCGGGAAGGGCGGAAGGCCGGCGACCCCCTTCTCGGACGCCCTCAGAGTGCAGAGGAGGAGGTCCTCCGCCTCCCGGAGTGGGGTCACTCCATCCGCGGGTGCCTCCCGCTCGCTCGCAGACGGTGTGCGGGCCCCGACCCTGCGTCCAGCTGAGCGCACAGGGGGCTGGCAGTGTGCTCCCCGCGGGCATGCGCCCTCCGAGTGCAGGAGAGGAACTCTGAGGTCCCCCCGCGCCCCCTCCGCGCTCTGAGCTAGTGGAGAGGCGGGGTCGCCCCACCCGCCCCAGCGCCCGGCACGGAGGAAGCGGGCGGAGGGGTCCGGCCGCGCGCAGCGGGCGC
>NW_004955504.1:4980438-5037785 GCF_000276665.1 Chinchilla lanigera
CCGCCCGCCACTGTGCCGCCCGCAGCGTTGGCCCGCGGGTCGGACCGACTCAGCCCGGGCGTCCCCGCGCGCCCGCCGCCTGGGGCATCCCTTCCCTCCGTCTGCCAGGGCCCCGAGCTCGCGGCGAAGTTTGGTTTGGGTCCATCTAACTCTGTAAAAAGCCTGCGTGGAGAACGTGGTTAACGGCCAGGAACGTGAAAAGGGATGGCTTGTGCGTCTTTGCCTCTGAACTGTCTGTGTCGAGCCCCATGCGCGGAAAGTGATGGGCTGAGTTACTGGGTGCCCGTGCTCTGCCTACCAGGAGGCAGCGCTGGGCAGGGACCCTGGGGCTCTGGTCGTGGGGCGCTGGCCAGCGAGTGTACGGTTCGGCACAGGGTTCTGAAGCGCGTTTCAGCACCGGGAGCATAATGCATCGCAACAGCTGATGTCCGCTTTGCCAGTGTATATTTCCCGAGCAGAAATCCTTGGCTCGCTCCCGTGAGCAGTGAGAGGAAATCTGTAGATGGCAGTAACTTCCTGTGACTGGTCTGTCTTGTGTGCTTCAAACTTTTGCACCGCCCATGGTGTGCGTGTGGAGATGGTGTGTGAGCCTTCGATTATCCGGCGGTGACTGATCTGGTGGTGGCGGTGGTTGGTTAGTGGTTGATCTGGATGTGTCTCCACCGAAATATATTTCCCTGAGCATATAAATATGAGCCTGTATTTATTTGCTCCCAGAGCCAAGAAATGGATCTTGCCTAAATTTTACCAAGTGCCCAAAATAGCTATCTTTGGTATTTGACAATTTGTTTTGGATATCCTGAACCAGATGGTGCTCCATATTATGCATGGGAAAATTGTACCATCTTTTTTTTAAATAATGTTTTCTTTTCCCCCTACACTATTCAGTGGGTGCTGTCTTTGATTGAATTCCATGAGCTAAGAAGAGAAAATCAGTGTGGGAGGCCGTGCTGTCACCCACTGGCCCGAGCACTGTAGCACGCAGAGCACAGTGGGCCTTCTGACCCTTGCAGTCTCCGCCTAAGGGGCAGGAGGTCGTCGTCCCTCGCTGCAGCCAGCCGGGAAGGTTCCTGGCGTGGAATCTTTCTCTCTCTTTATTACTTTCAGTGCTGAAAGGGACTTGGAGCGAGATTTCCTCCCAGCCCCACTGGCAAGACATCTTTCTGTTCTTCCTCTCCTTGCAGGGAAGAAAGCACGTCAGAGTTTTCCTTTGGAAATCTGTTCTGCCAGGACATTTCTGCCTGTGATTCTCCTGAACCTGTAATTCAAACCACTCTGCCTCGTTCCCTTCTAAATGGGAAGGAGGAGCAGGTGATGGTCTATTTATAGCACCATTAATACAGTTAGACAAGTGTGAAGTTCATGTTCCCGGCGCACAGTCCTTTCTTTTCTATGATCGAGCACTCTAATTTCTTAAACTGCATTGATGCAGATGTTCTCGAATGACTCAGGGAGAGACTTAGCCATGTCGGCTTGAAGTACTCTTCTCTGAGTCGTCTTTGTTCCTTCTGTTTGTGTTACTTCAGGCAGTTCCCTTACGCTCTGTTCCGCTGGGTGCACGTGCTGGGATGGGAGCCCTTCATCTCGTTGGCTCTGCCACTTCTTGATGTATCGGTCATTTCCACACTTTCCTTGCATTCAGCTGAATCATTTGGGTCACAAAGTGGGCATTTCCCGTGCCGTGACTGACAGCAGCGTGAGGTCCACGGACAGTGATATGGATCCCATTCTTGGTGTCACGCCTGCTACATGAACCCTTAACAGTGATGAGCTTGCAGAAATGTTCTGGTGAGGGTGACTGTGCCTGGTGGAAAGGCCACGTTTAGGTGGAGACTGCAGCCACAGGGCTGTGGGAAGAGGGAAGTGCTGGGAGGAACAGACACTGACTTGCAAAACTGCACCGAAGGAGAGATCTGGATGGTGCTGAGCTCCCAGCAGCTCATTCCTACTTTGTTTTTAGTAACGCTATAGCCGGTATCGCCATCCAAAATAATGTTCTCCATCTGGATGGTCAAAGACGGTTGGGGTAGGAAGACCGGAGACGGACAGCTCGGAGAACGGTGTTCGCGTGGTGAGGACAAGGTCGCACCCCATACCGAGCCCAGCCTGGCTTCTGGGCGGTTTCTCCCAGCTGGAAGTGCTCCAGCTGCCGGGAGCCTGCCAGGTCTCCACCGTGGAGCACTTTTCTGGGATCGTTCAGAAGCACAGCAGATCTATTTTTGCTGTCTGAAATCTTGGACAGATTCCTTCTTTCCCTTGAATCTGCCCGGTTTGATTTGCATGAGACTTTCTTCAGTTCTTGTAGTAGAAAAATTGTGACAGTTTCTTTACACACGTCCCCGGACATCAAGAGCGTTTGGATTACCAAATGACCCCACCAGAATCCAAGGACACAGACTTTTTTTACTATGTGTAATTGCCTTTGTATGGGGTGATTTGAAATAAATATTAAAGAGGGAAAAAAGCAACCTTTGTTATGATTTAATATTTCCGTACTTGACATTGTTCAAAAAATGATTTAATTTCATTCTCTCATCAGTCCATGATTCTACATTATTAACTGTCCAGATAAAGTGATTTACAAGGCATTCTTTTTTTTTTTTTGGTTTTTGGTTTTTCTCCGGTACCAGGAACCAAACTCATGACCTTGCGCTTGCCAGGCAGGCGCTTTTGCCGCTGAGCTAAATCCCCAGCCCCTACAAGGCATTCTTATTATTCTGTAAAAACAAATCCAGAATTGACACTTTTTCAGTGTTTGGTTCATTGATTATTTTCTACACAAAAATCTACAAAACAGGTTTAGTCACATACTTGTTAATTCTCTGAAGACATGAAACAAAGTAAGTAGAACATATGGAGGTATCTTTTTTATTCTCATATCCTGCTTAATAATATGAAATTTTTTTCTATTGTTTATCATGGAAATGTCTGAGAAATCTGAGCTAAATTTTTTTCAACATGAACTTATTACGTGGCTACTAAGTGCCAAGCACAAGACAGCCCAAGTAGTGCGAACTAAATAAGTCGGACCCCAGCCTAGAAACTCAAAACTAATGAGGCCAGACTGAGCTGGGTACCTGATCATGCTGCTTTGCTTTTTAGCTGGTTCTTTTTACTAAATGCATGAAAATCCCTTTCCAGAATGAAATCCTCTCATTTATTACGTCCAAAATGAGCCAGCTTTACTCAAAATTTGCTGTCATTGTGAGGGAAGGTTGATAGCTTTTTTTTTATTTTGTCAAAATGCCAGCTGGCTCCAGCCAGATTTATTTTGGCTAAAATGTGTGATTAGGAATAGTCAATATTTCAACTTAAATGGAAAAATTAGATTCCTATAAAATTTAAATAGTCAGATACTTCAATAAAATAGGTCTCTTTTTTGTTTTTAGCAAGATCCTGAAATATGAATATGTACTTTATTAAAATAGGTCATAAATATATATGTACATATAACTGACCCACCCCCGCCTGTGGTGATATGGTACACCACATAATAACTATAAGTATAAGTACTTTTCATGACAAATCAATTCTCTAGTATTGAGTATTTTTCTAAGGGCAAATAATCAGACTGTTTCTTTTATCTGTGCATGATGAAAGAATATTCTTCCTAAGTCAATAAATAAATAAAAAGACCCAATCATTTATAAAGAGAAACTGGGCAATCTTTCAGCACCCCCAGTGGGCAGAAAAAATCACCCTTTCATAGTTTTTAGAATGGTTAAAGGCTGGCAAGGCAGGTAGAAATGCCCGACATCCCTATAAAGCAGGAAATTCGGTGTATTTTTCCCTAGTCCCCACAATCTGGTGGTGGAACAGACCATGTTCCCAGGTACTGGAGCAAAGGTAGCCAAAGTTACATCTTTTTGTGCATTTCTATATATGCAGGAAAATCTTCCTGTGCAGGTGTTTGTAATTTGCAACCAGTAATTCACTAAGTCATTTTAGTTATAATTTACCTGTGGTATAAACAAAAGACAAGGAAAAACTGTAATTTTCTTCAGAAACGTGGTTGCAATTTAGAGGACTGGCAAGAAAGAACTTGGATGTCTCCTTTGGATATTAAAATGTGTGATTAAGTGTATACATGGCAGTGTGCCCTCCCTGTATTAAAGAGGTGGTGTAGGACAGCATCTACTTGTATAGGACTTTTGGCTTTGTTCCTTCCCATGTTTGGTTCTGTGACATTAGGTAGATCCTTCAGCCTTTCTTCCAGTTTTCTGGTTTGTAAAGCAGAAGGATACCTGCCTTATAATTTGATGACCCACGTTAGTAGCCCTTAGAACAGTGCCTGGCACTGAATAAGCCCGGGACTGTTAGCTCTCGGCAGGTCTTCTGGAGGTGGGTTACCATTGTTACCACATTGCCATGGAGCTGGGAGGGTGCCGCTTCTCCAGATGAGGAAACTGAGACCCAGAGAGGTAAATCCATTTCTCCAGGGTCATGCAGCTGTAGTGCTGGGGACAGGTCATGGGCATTAAATGAGGTTTCTTGGGTGACGTGCGGAGAACACTGCTAATCTGGTTGAAATTTCTACTGATAGGAACACCTTAGTCTTCATTTCATGCAGTGAGTTACACATTGTTTCCCCCCTTTTTTCAATGATAAAGAAATTTGGGTAGAGATAATTTCTTACCATCTCCATATGGAATTGGTGGCGTTGTTTAAATATTCCCAACCTCTTTCTGGTCAATCAGAGTATCTGCCTGTGGCTTTGCTTTTATTTTTTGAGAAGTCCCTAGCATAAGCAATAAGGAATGCCATGGTCAGTTCCATTGGTACGTGACTCTTACTGATATTTCAGAATCGTATAGTCTATTGAAAATGTAACGACACTGTCACAGTTGATATATTACTCTAATAAACGTGTTTGATGGTTGTGCTAATTACATTGATATATCGTATTTATCAGTGGTTATGTAAGAGGAGAGTCCACAGTAGATGTGTGGGTACAATCCATGGGTACACCCGTCTGTTGTATAATTTGGCATTGGTTTTGGGACAAACCACTGAACTTGACCCATTCCTAAATATTTCCTGAGCACCTGCTGGAGGGCTGTGATTAGCATCGCCATGGGTGGCGCTGTATCTGAAGCCGCTCATCTCAGACACAGTGGGTGTGATCCCTTTAACTAGTGCTTTCCTCTGTTGGGTAGAGACATTGGCTGGTACCCTCGGCTGAACTCTGTCCTCCCTTTTGTGCTCTATATTTAGATTCAAACTCACCTCCTTAAACAGATCAGCCTGTGTTGAACAATCTTAACTCTACTGATCATGTAGATGCCTCTGATGCCTGCAAAACTCATGAGCTATGCAGAATAGTTTAACCTCTACACTACTGTCGCCTGAAGTTCAGAGTAGTTCTGTGCATTCACTTTGGCTCCAACTAATTGTTAGTGCATTCATGAAGAGACTTAGCATTCCTCATACTGAGCACAGCACTAACTATGTAGCAGGTGCTTAATTGGCTTGTGCCTATTGCACGGTGTACTACGTTCTCCTTAGCAGCTTCATCTTCATCCTATAGCCTACTAATGAAAGTTGCAAACATAGTCAGCAGACCTGGAACTAGGCTTCAGTGTTGCCACTTAGTGTGTATTCCTGGTTGTTATCTACTTTTTGTGCAGTTCCTCCCATGAAATAAAATGAATAACAGACCCAGACTCCAGAGCTTTGTTGGGAGTGAAGAGATCCCATAAGCATTTAGTAAAATACCAGGCACAGTCTACACTTAACACAAGTAAATCTCTGCTATTATTAAATTTATACCATAGAGGGATATCCTTGTCCTGGTCTCTTTGGTATATGTGTTTTAGACAGAACACAAAATGAGCACTAGAAGATGCATTTTTATTTGTGTGATAAATATTATGCATAAAACTTTGAATTATTAAAAAAAAGTCATGAACAAGGAGAATCAGAGAGATTTAATTAAAAGTTGCATTTTAATGAAAGTTTAACATTTTCCAGCATGAAACCTCTTGCCAAATTGGCACTTACATTTTCTTGCATATTTTTAAATTCTGTTGGGTTTGGATAATTTTATATAAAACTAACAAGAATAATACGATGACATTTACCATGTAGCTTTGTGGTACCACACCTGGAGATTCAGGTTTGCAAGGCCCACGTGTATTTGGGAGAGAGTATAGGATTACTAAGTGACCTTGTATGTTCAGTCCACTTGACACAATGATGTGTGTGCTAGGTCAGCGCCCTCTTTTTGTTAGGATACAATAGAAAGCTCAAAGAAGGGAATGAGAGAGCTTTGGAGAACGACTTCTTTACTCTGGCCAGTTTGGGAAATGCTATAAATAATTGTTTTTGGTCCCTTTTTTAAACCTGAGCTTATACCTGTCCCCAGACACCAGACTCAGGTGAGAGAATGATGGACACAGTAAAACCTTCAACCCCCCAAACCATTGTGAGCCTTGGTGGCAGCCAGGTCTCTGCCTCTACTCAGAGTTGTAGAACTCTGAGGAAGGGAGGGAGGAAGAGAGAGAGAGAGACTGAGATTTTGATTAATTCCTGGCCACTAGGCATGTGTAAGAGTCCAATCAAGTCACTTGGGAGGAAATTGGTGCTTGAAGTGAGAATTTTTAAAATTTATTAGTGCAATCAAATGTACCGAGTGAATAACTTATTGCAGTTGAGGCATGCCTGCATAAAGCACAATAGTTTCTTTGTAGAAAAGTGGAATTCCAAAGATTTTTCAAGATGGTGATTATTGTCTGAGAGAATCAATCCTGAGAGTAAATCAAGTCGTTCAGCTCACTGTCCCACAGAACATTCCTGGTGAAGAGGAAAGATCTCTAGGGATGCTGACTGCAGGGTGTTGGGATGAAGAATTCTGTCCATTTCTATCAGAGTACTTCAGAGGGAATGATGTTGAGCTATTGCCCGTAGACAAGCCAGAGCTAAAGTGCTGGCTTTTATCCTCCATGTGCTAACTCCTAAGACAGAATTATTGTGTATATTCATGTCTTGCATTATTTTTAGTTATATAAAGAAGGAAGGGCTAAGTATTTAAATTTCAACCTACTAGTTTATACACATTGCAAAGAAAATAAAATTTTAAATTAATGCCTTGGTAGAACTAAATTTACTAAAGAGACCAGGTGAGTACAAGTAAAATGAAAAATGAAGAAATGATAATATAACTAATAGATCTGGTGACCCCTAATGCTTTATTTGTTCCCCATGATCCCCTTGAAATGAATTCAAAGATATAGAATTGAACTTTAGGTGCACAGAGTAGGATTAATCTTTGATTAATTTGATTAGTCTTGGATTCTTGGGTGCAATCCTCCTTGATCCGTCTGTGGCTCACTTATCTATTTATATTAAAATAAACCTCCATGAATTCACTTTGAACTAGAAGACATCCAGTGATGCCTTTCTGTTTGCTCCACCCTTTCCTTTTCCCTGTCTTCACAAGTAGGCTTTAATTCACATTAAAAAGAAATTTTATCGCTATTTTGATTTTCTTTCCAATTTATCACACACACATGCATGCACAAATGATACACATATAGTTCTGAAGTTGTGATGGTTCTAGGACATTTTGACTTAGGGATGGTGTGAAAGTGAGGCCCGTTCAGGAGGAATACTTCTTTGAATGTTGTGTTGGGACATTTTCCTGGACTAATGGTATACACTACAGTCCTCCCCTTTATCTTCCAGTACTGGGGATTGAACTCCAGGGCTTCACATGGAGCCACTTTTTTAGGTTTTATTCCTTCTCCTGTGATGCAGTGGCAGTGAGTCTTGGCTCCCAGTCAGCCCCAAGCTCATGAGGGAAACACCCCATACTCCATACACCTGTGTTGTGGCTGAGCTACAAAGCTCAGGAGGTTAGCTGCACTAAATGCATTTTCCATTGATGCTATTTTCAATTTCGCAGAGGGTTATTAGGGTGTAACCTCATTAGAAGTTGAGAGTGTCTCCGTATGTGTGGTGTGTGGTAGAGACTGAGATCTATTTACATGTGCTTTTTTCTTGTACAGATTCAGCTGTTACTGGTACATTTCAGTTACTCTTTGTCCACATTTATCCAAACTCCACAAGTGCTGTTCTGCTCCATTGGTTAAAGAATATCTGTTTTGCTTTGTTTTGCTTTGCTTTTAGTTTTAAAGGCAGATACTACTAAAGTTTTATATTAAGTATATTGCGTGGAGCAAGCAACATCTTATTCAACTCCTTCAAAATTGCCTTGGTTATTCTTAACCTTGTTTGCTTCCATATAAATTTTACAGTCAGCTTAGTGCGCATCTGAAAATTCTCTTGGATAGTTTCTCTTAGTTTACATTGAATCTGAATTATTGCTGACAACTGGTAATTTATGACATCGTTTTTTCTCTCCAAACACAATCATCAGACCTTTCATCTGTGTGCTTCAGGAAAGTTTTAAAATTTTCTATAAGCTATTCTTACTTCCCAATCTAAAATGTTTTATAGGCTATAGCTTACTATAAATGGTTTTCTTCAAAATATGATTTCTATTGTTTTGTTGCTAGTGTGAAATAATACAGTTGAACTACAGAATTGTTGATTATGAGTATCCTTGTCTTTTCCACAAATGTAAGAGGAATTCACTCATAGTTTCTTCACTTAGTTAGGCTGATAGTAGGATTTTGTAAATATCCTTTGAGATACCTTTTTATTCTAATCTACAAAAATGTTTAAAAGTGATTGGATATGGACTTTTGTCAAAATTCCATGATCATAAACTTTTGGGAGTATTTTGAATCTGTCAAAGTGTGATTAATACTTACTGATTTTCTAATATTAAACAACTTTCATAATCCTGAGGCAAACTCCATTTTCATGACATGTCATGCAAAGTTGGAGGTAATATGCCAGCATTTTAAGATTTTTGCAAATGTATTCTTTGGTAAGATGAGTTTGGAATATTTCTTTATGATACTACTGTTTCTTTTTAAAATTAAACTTTTACTAGTCTTATAAAAATAAGTCAGGCAGTATGTCTTATTTTTTTGAGGATATACTAAACAAGTTTTCCTAAAAAGGTTTTTACTGTGTTGGAAAGAGTTAATATAATTTGCCTAGAAAGACCACAAGAGCTTGTTGCTTTGTTTGAGGGAAAACTTTAAACTTCTCTTTCAGGATCTTTGGAAATAAGAGGACCATTTAAGAGTTCTAATTTTATTTCTTGAGTCAGATTCATTAAGATATTTTTCTAGGGATTTTTTTTCCATTTCCTCCAAATTCTCAAATTTATTTACATGCAGTTGATAGTACTATTTTCATGTTGAGGTTACAGATGCTCCATCTTTGATTTTAATCCATGAAGTCAGCCTTACATTTTGTTTTTAACTGCTTCAGGAACCATCATTATTCTTTGTTTATCTTATTGCATATTGATTTTCATCCTTATCTTTAGTATTTCCTATTACCTCAAAAAGGAAATATTATTTGGATCATTTCCTGGAAACAAAAGTCTCTAAAATCTTAGTGACCTAATACAGTAGATGTTATTAATTTGCTCAAATGCACAGGAAAGTGAGTCAGCAAAGGGACTCCCTCAGGGCCCCTAGTCAGGGATGCAGGATGAAGGAAGGTCCCACAGGAGCGTGTTCCCCGTCGCAGTCGATACACCGGGGAAGAAGGATGCTTCCATGTCTTGCTACCGCCAATCAACATCTTCCACATGGAAGCTATACATCATTTTTGTTCATTTTCCTTGGCTAGAGCAAATGTTCCAGTGATCTTCCATTGTACTGAAAACTACACAGAACTTTAAACAATCGCATCATTTGTCTCCTTCTGAATCTGCATCGGGCAGGCTTGGCAGTGGCAGCTCATCTGTGTCCCTGTATGAGCTGGGGTGGCTTGGGAGCTTGGAGCTGGCATCATTGAAGGCCTGCTTCCCAACCTTGTGGGGCTGTTGGCTGTACTTCTTTCTCATGGCCTTTCCACATGATGACACGGTTGCTTCATAGTGTGGTAGATGGCTTCCAAGAATAACCACCCTAGAAGAACATGGTAGGAGTGGACAGGGTTTTAATGGCCCTATCTCTGAAAAGTAGTTTTTCCACACTCTGTTGGATAAATATCACAAAAACCCACCTGGGTTTTTTTTTTTTTTTTTTTTGGTTTTTCTCCGGTACCGGGAATCGAACTCACGATATTACTTGCACGTGCCAGGCAGGCGCTTTTGCCGCTGAGCTAAACCCCCAGCCCCACATTTAAAAGGATCACAAGACTGTATCTAAAGGTAAGAGTGTTGGCTACATGTGGCATGGGATATAATGTGGTCTATGTGTGGAAAATGCAGTTTGCCTCAGTACATCTTATAGCCATACAAAACTTCCAAATGTCTGGGAGGATGATGTATATCAGTTAGTTTGTGCTGTGTAACAAATCACTCCTAAATCTAATAGATTGGAATAACTATTTTTTATTTAGCTCACAGTTCTGAAAGTGAGCTCTTGGTTCTGATTGAACCTGCCCTGTTGATCTTTTCTGATCTACTTCATGTTTGTGTGGCCATTTGGTGGGCTAGTTAATAGCTGGATCACCTTGAGCTCATTTACATGTATGGCCAGATGGCAGGCTGTCAGCCATGACCCTTGGGTAGGGTGAAAAGTCACCAGGCCATTATGGGTTTATCCTCATTTAATAGGCTAGCCTCCACTTCTTTGCCCAGAACTCAAAGGGTTCGAAAGGGCAGCAAAGAACTGTATTGTAACCTCCACTATCCAAGAACCATTAGCTCTTTGCTTATGTGATATAGATGTCATTAGACTGACCAAAGAGAGTCACATGGCTGGGGTCAGAGTAAGTGTGGGACAAAATTATACAACGGCATGGACGGAGTGAAGGGAATAATTACCAGAGCCAATGTTGCTGAGAAAGCCTTAACAGAGGGGTGAATTAGAATGTTGAACACAGTAATTGCTACTGTAGTCCACTTGTCTGGTCACTCTGCATTTAGTGTATTCCCTCCTTAAGGAAATGTACATACCCTTACCTCAAGACAAACCTCTCCAGAGCCCCACCCCACAAAGACAGCAAGCTCACAATCAGAGATCTAAGTGACACATTTCTTTTTTTTTTTAATTTTAAAAATAAAAGGAGGAAAACATTAACAGACAGACAACATTTTACAACATATCAAAAGAACAGTACAGACAATACAGAGTTACACACAAAAGTGGTAGGGAATTAACAATGGTTGTTGTATTACATATTGATATCTTGAAAGTGGCTTCTCATGAAAACAGATATAGAAATGCAATATTGATCAACCAAAGAGTCATTGGCAGTTTCTTTCAGCATAGAACTAGAAGAGAGAACAACCATGTTAACTATCCTGTATATACATACATACAAAATTTCTCCTTCTTTCCCTTCTCTTTTCCCACAGCCTGGTTGCCCTTTACTCTTGAGTGGTTTCCTATCATTTCACAGTGTCTATCATACCTCCAAGTTTAAATTAACTCAAATCAGTTTGGAGATTCCTCCGAAAACTAGGTCTAGAGGTCCCATTCAACCCAGCTCTTCCCCTGCTGGGTATTTTCCCAGAAGATCTGAAAACATCATATCACAGTGATATATGTGCACCTACGTTCATAGCAGCACAATTTGTAATTGCTAAAACGTGGAAGCAACCCAAATGTCCATCCACTGAGGATTGCATAAGAAAATTGTGGTACTTTTATATAATGGGATATTACTCAGCTGTAAAGAAAGATAAACTCGAGGCTTTTATAGGCAAATGGTCACAACTAGAGACCATACTCATAAGTGAAATAAATCAAACATACATGTGCAAGCACCGCATTGTTTCACTAGTGTAAATCGTGACACATTTCTTTAAGGAGAACAGGATGGTGAGTAGTCATTTCCTCATGGAGGCTGGGTATGGCTTTTGTTGATCTGGATACCCATGAACCAAAAGATGTCTTTCCAACCATCTACCTGTCCACCTCATAAACAGAGGACAACCCTGCTAAGCCTTCCCATCACACTAGGGGGGATGGCACACATTGCTCTCTGGTTCACAGCACTCTGCCCCTCCCTGGGCAGCCACTCTGAGGGTCACTGAGCCTGGGACTGAGAGTTGCTTCCTCTTTAGACTTGGGCTTTTGTCATGGAATCTATGTCTTATTTTCTGTGGCTTCTGAATCCTCCCTGCAGGAGTTCTCTCTTGTTTATTACCCTCTTGACCACACCTGGATCGACTGTGGGGGACATTCTGTTCTTGGGGACTGAGCAGCTCCCTCAGTCCATTTTCTACCATGGCATAGATACACAGGGGAACACAAAGTTTCTTTGAAATCTAGAATCACCATAGATTTAGTTGGTAAGTAAGTTAAGTAAATTTGAAGCACAAATTTTTCAAATTTACTTAATTTTTTTTTTTTTGTTTTCTTGGGTACTGGGAATTGAACCTAGGGCCCCGGCTGGACAGGAAGTTGTTATAATCCTCCTGTCTCAGGTGCTGTAATGTCAGGTGCTAGGATAACAGGCATGTGCCCGGCTCTTGCTTGTTATGCTTTGGATTTCTGTCATCTCACTGGGTCAGCAGTGAAAGCTGCAGTCATTTTCCTGGCACATGTCTTTGATTTGTTGTATTTTCTGCCTTCTTACCTCCTGTCTTCTCTTTCCCAATCTTGCTTTTACCTTTAGCTTGTGTGTACTAGGAGCCTATATGGAAAATACACTTTGCGAATTTTCTTTTCCCTGAGCCGTTTTGCTCAGTTGAAAGGATTTACCTGTACCACCGTCTTAGTGTGCTCTTTGCTCTGCGTTACTCTTCTGCACGGGACTCTCAGCAAAGCTCTTCTGTGGATCAGACAGCAGTCCCCTGGAGCCCATGCCAGTCCCTTCTAAGCTCCCAAGCAATCTGGCAGCTGTTTCTCAGAAGGACAGTAATTGTGTTCACTGTCGCCAAGTCTTCACAAAGCTCTGGATGGATGGACAGGGTGGAGCTTCAAGGGAAACCTGTACAGGCAGATACATGCTGTCTCCAGGGGACAGCATGGGGATGCTCCCAGAGCGCGCCTTTGGGAATCCTTTGCTTTGGGGACCTTCTGCCCCCGTGCTTCCACAGCCAAGCGTCTGCTGCACCCCTGCCCACCAGTGAGCAGAAGCTGAGGAGAAGAGGAGACTCTGGAGGGGGGACAGTGAGCACAGCAAAGCGTCCTGGGTACTCGGGGAGGACTTGTTTCACTGTTGTCCCTCACAGCTGGATGAGTTCCTCTTTGGTTCAGCTGTCAGCCAGAGCCCCAGAAGGAAGTGGGTCATGGGAAATAAACTTCCCAGCAGCACCCGGTGCACCCCAGCGCTAGGAACTCAGCTTTAGGGCTCACCGGTTTCCCGCAGGCACCACTGAGGCTGCACACAAATGCTGCTTCCTTCCTTCTTAGAAACCCTTGATGGGGATTTCTGTTTTGATCCCAGTTATTGATAATTATCCTTTGTGCCTTATGAATATGTGATGTATGTTAATTTATTTTTGTTGTAAACCAATTTAAATTGTGTGGTAAAAGAGATTGGGGCTCGAGGATACCTGTTCTTTGAAAATTTTTGTGACTTACCCAAGCTGTGGTTTCTGTAAATGTTCTGTGTGCGCTTGAAAAGAATGTTGTTACCTCTGATGTTTGCATGTGGAATTTTGTGTCTTTCAGTTAAGCTGAACTTGCTAATTTGATGGTCCCTTTTATTTTCCATCCTTCAGTTTGTTTCCTTTTTTGTCTAGTTTGGCTCACCTATCAATACCTACATGGAAGTGTTGAAGTCTTCCCCTCTCGGTCACTTAGTTAACATTTTCCTCTGATTGTACAAATTTTTGTTTTATGAACTTTAAGCCTATTTTGTAAGGTTTAGAAGTATTTATTATAATTGCCTATGTATTAATTTTGTACTTTATGACAAAATAGTGTATGTTTATGTACAGAGAGAAGAATTAAAACAAGTTTTGCATATGAAAATATGTATCTCTAACATATATCTGTCCCAAAGGTACATTGTAACTAACTTCAGGTTTCCTGTTACCCAGTGGTCACTATCATCCAGGGAATACCTGTGACAGATGAAGCACCCAACAGCCACGCGCAGTCCCCATCACTGTACACAGCAGATGCCACTAAGTGGCAGTTCCCCCCCAGTTACACAGCAGGAAGTGATGGAAATGGGGCTGTACCTTCAGTTTGTCTGACTCTACTTCACAAAAATATAGTTTTTGATCTAGAAGCATTGTATTACAGTAGTCCTTTCTCATCTAAATGAAACATAGTTCTTCTAACAAAAAAGTGAAAAGTACTCATGGGGAAGAGTGAAAACTCAGCTAAACTGTTGCTCTGTGGAAAAGCCTCTAAGAGACAAAGGAGCTGTCACGTAATAAATAAAAGCTGTGCGTATTTAATAGGCCTAGCAATTAGCAGGCATACAAAATGACCAGAAAATGCTTCAAAAACGAAAGGATAAAGTGTGCGAGGAGAGCAATAGGAATCCATTATCATTACAGTAGATGATACGGGGCTGAAAATCTCCCTTGTAAAGGCATTTTTAGTGCATTTCGTCTTCTATGCATTATATGGTAACTTTTTTTTTTTTTTGCCTTTTAAAGGCATTTTAGTCATTTAGTACTACTAAAGGCTTTTAGTACATTTCATTTAGTTTGCGTTTTTTTTTTTTTTTTCTAGAAAGAGAGGAGGGCTTTGGAAACATAAAATATTGAGTTTAAGTTGATGACGTTCTTTATGTCTTCGTTTGCTTATTATAAGTGACTTTGCTTATCTTATGCTCTGAAGTTGAAGAACTCAGCTTGCTCCGAAGCACACTGCCGTGAGATGTGCCTCTTTGGCTTTGTCTTCCCATCCACTGAGTACTGAGCAGGGAGGGAGAGGACCGTGTAATTCTGGGCTGGGGGCATGCCTGTATTTTGTTTACTCAGCCTTAAGAAAAATGCCTGATCCTAGTGTCAAGGCTGTGGCAGAATGCAATTTATATGCTTATGTATTCTTTAATGAATACTGTTCTGTTTGCCCCTTGACAGCCATATAAAAGGTTCTATTTTGTGCAGAAGTCTATATTAAACCTTGCTCAGAGCTGGAGTTCAGAGGCAGATGCAGAATAAGTCTGTGGCTGTTCTCTTCTTTGAGGGAGTCCCTGGTTCTCTGTAGGCTCTGGGTTGTACAGAGGGAGAGGGCACGGCCCATGAGCAGCAGCTGACTGTCCTGAGCCATTGCCTATGTGGGGCGCTGGCTTACCCACCAGTAAGCACTACCGCTGGGAGCTCCTGCTGCTCCTCCGGGGTGCAGAGTGCGCCCAGTAATGATTCTCACCTGGAGAGCAAGGGCGTGCCCAGCCACTGACCATCATGTTACACCTTAGAGGCCCTCCTCCCTAAAAGTATATTAAAAATTATAGCATGCGAGTGTGTTATCATAGACACATGTCATCATTGATCCTAAAAGCTTATGTGGTTTTTGTTTTCATTTTAAAAGAAAGTAATATATCTTGTGGCCACTGATGGGACAATGAGAGCCGGGCAGTGTGCCCCTGTGACTAATCGAAAGCCAGCCTGCAGCCCTGATAAGTTACTTCTCAGTGATCTGATGTTATTAAGGAAAGGGGAGGGCAGAGACCCCAGCATTTGCTTATTTTATTGTAATTACTTGCACGTATTAATTACACACATAAATGGGACCTGAGGTACCATCTCTATAATTGCATGTCTCTTTCTTCGATTACGTCCACCTACCTTCTTCTGCCCTCTCCTGTGCCCCACCCCCACCGCCTTGGCCTCATTCTCAGTCTGTTAGTGCCTCTTCCACTTTGAGGTCATCCATTTGTTTTATTTTTTAGTTTCCAGATAGGAAAGAGAACACGCCGTACTTGTCTTTCTGTCTCCAGCTTGTTTCCCTTGACACGATGAGCTGCACCCCTGCAAATGCCACAGTTCCGTTCCCCTTCCACTGCGTTCCTATCCTGTATTCCTCTTATTCATTTATGTGCTGATGGCCTTGGCTGTTATGAAGACAGCCACAATAAACAGGGGCATGCAGTGTCTCCGCATGGTGCCTTCCCTTGGTTCTGTCCCCAGGAGCAGGTTACTGGAGCATGTCTCTCTATGTCAGTTGTCTGAGGCGCCTCTATACGATTTCCTATAATGGCTGTCCTCATTTATTCTCCCACCAGTAGTCTATAAACACTGATTTTTCCCACAAACTGGGTAGCATTTGTTATTTTCATTTATTTCTTGATAATAACCATTCTAACTGGGGTGAGGTGTAATCTTATGGAACTTTTGATTCACCCTTCTGGTGGCTAAAGGTACTCAGTTTTCCCTCATTCAGTATATTTTTTCATGTGTTGGCTGATCATTTGTATTTCTTGTCTGGAGAAGTCTTCATTTACATCATTTGCCTCATTTTAAACTGGACTGCTTGTTTTTCACCAAGACCTTTTGTTTCTTACATGTTCTGGATGTTAATCATGTGTTTGATAAATAACAGGTGAAGATTTTGTCTTATTCTATAGGCTTCCTCTTTGTTGTTTCTTTTGTTAGATAGAAGCTCTTTAATTTGATATCGTCTTATTTGTTAATTTTTGCTTTTGTTTTCTGTGCTTTTGAAGCCTTACCCAGTGAATTACTGCCTGTGCTGATATCTTCCCTTATGTTGTCATCTAATACTTTCAGAGTTTGAGGTGTTACAGTAAGGTCTTCGATCCATTGTGAATGGATTTCTGTACAGAGTGTAAGGCAGCAATTGAGGTTTTGTCTTTTATGGGTGGATGTGCAGCTTTTTCAGCACCATTTGTTAAAGATGTTGTTTTCCATCCAGGGTATATTTTTGACACCTTTGACAAGGATCAGTTGGCTGAAGATTTGTGGATTTATTTCTGTGCTCTCTGTTCTGTTTCACTGATTTATGTGTCTGTTTTTATGTAAATATTATGCTGTTTTTGTTACTATGGCTCTATACTATGTTTTAAAATCAAGTATTCTTATACCTCCAGCATTGCTCCTTCTTGTTTAGGATTGCTTTGGCTATGCAGAGTCTGTTGTGCTTCTGTATGAATTTTAGGACTTCTTCCTCTGGTTGTGTGAAGAATGTCATTGGTATTTTGATGGCAAATTACATTGGTTATGTAGATTGCCTTGGGTAGTATAGCCATTTTAATAATGCTAATTCTTCCAATGCATGAAATCTTTCCATCTTTCAGTATATTTTTGAATTTCTTTATTCAGTGCTTTGTAGTTTGCATTATAGAGGTCTTTCGTTTCCTGGGTTTGCTTTATTCCTAGGTTTTTTTTTTTTTTCCTGCTATTAGGAATGGGATTACTTTCCTGATTTCTGTTGCTGTGAACTCATTAATGGTTCATAGAAAAACTACTAATTTTGGTGTGCTGGTTTTATATCCTGAAACTTGCTGAGTTGTTTCAGTGCTAATAGTATTTTGGTGGTTCTTTAGGATTTTCTGTGTTTAGAATCATACCCTTTCCAACAGGAAAATTTGATTTCCTGTTCTTCCATTTGTTAAATTTTATTTCTATTACTTGATTTTCCTGACTAAAATTTACAGTGCTATATTGAGTAGGAGTGGTGAGAGTGAACATCCCATTTTTGCTCATCGTATTAAAGGAAATACTTTCAGTTTTCCCTCATTCAATCTGATGTTGGCTTCCGGTTTGTCATACATTTCCTTTGTCCTTTGAGATATGATCATACTGTATCTAATTTATTCAGGATTTCATCATTAAGTGATGGTAAATTTTATCAAAAGCTTTTTCTGTATCTATTGAGGTGATCATGTGATTTTTATCCATGATTCTATCTATGTGCTATTTTATGTTGATTGTACTGTATATATTGAATTATTTTTTAGTCTATGGAATGAAAGCAATTTGATCATGGTGTAGCACCTTTTGTAATGGGATACTGAGTTTCATTTGGTTATTTGTTGAGGCCTTTTGCATGTATTTTCATAAAAAATTTGGTCTGTATTTTTTGTTTTGTTTTGTCATTTTCTTGTCAGATTTTGATTGCCAGTTAATATGGACTTTGTAGAAAGAATTTGACAAGGTTCTTTCCCTTTCTGTCTTATGCAAGAGTTTGAGGGGCATTAGTGTTTTTCTTTGGTAATATTCGTTATTAAAACCATCTGACCTTGTGCTTTTGTTTGTTGGGAGACTTTTAAAACTGATCTAATCTCATTACTTTTTATGGATCTTCTTAGCACTTTTATATTCTTCTGGTTTAAATTTGGTTCTTCATGTTGAATGTGTCCAGAAACTTGTCTATTTCTTCCACATCTTCTGATTTATAGGGTTAGAGTGTTTCAAAATATTCCTAATAGTTGTTTGAATTTCTGTACTATCAGTTGTAGTATCTGTAATATCACCTCAATTTATTTACTTTTATTATTTATATCTTTTGGTTAATTTAAAGCTTTGTCAGTTTAGTGTATCTTTTTAAGGAACCAACTGTTTGTTGCATTGATCCTTTGTATTGGTATTTTAGTCAACATTTCATTTATTTCTGCTTTGATCTTTATTTCCTTTTGCTGATTTTCATGTTACTTTTTTTCTTATTTTTCTAAGACCTTGAGATATGCTGCTAGGTTGTTTGAGATCTCTGATTTTCTATGTAGGCACTCAAGGTTGCAAAGTTTCTTAGCACCATTTTAGCTGTATTGCACGAGTTTTGATTTGTTGTGTTTCCATTATCAATAGATACAAGGAATTTTTAAATTTCACCTCTGAATTCTTCAGTCACCCACTGTTCATTCAAAACTGCTGTTTAATCTTCATGTGTTTGTATAATTTTTTCAGTTGTTTTTACTGTTGATATCTAGTCTTTATTATTATTATTAGAAAAGATGAGAAATACAGTTTCAGTTTCTTGGAATTTGTTAAGTCTTACTTTGTGCCCTCATCCATGTTCTATTTTAGAAAAAAATCATGTACAGCTGTCAAATGAAATATCCCATAAATGTCTGTAAGTCCATTCGACCTACTTGATATTTTCCTGTTGATTTTTTTTGCCTGAATCATGTAGCTGTTTGTTGAGAGTCAGGTATTGAAGTCAGCCAGTATTGTTACAATGGGGTCTGTCTCTCTCGCTATGTCTAGTTGTGTTTGTTTTATAAAATTGTGTGTTCTGCTGCTTGGTATACAGACATTTATAATTGTCATATCTTCTTGATGAATTGCTCCCTTTGTTAATATGTAGTGGCTTGGTTTGTCTCTTCTAACTTATTTTGCCTTAAAGTATATTTTGGGGGGCTGGGGGTGTGGCTCTGGAGTGGTTCTGAACTTGACCCCTACCACTGCAAAATAAGTATGCTTTATCTGTGTTATTGGATATTTGTATGGCTCCTTCTGTTTACTTCTGGATTTCTTAGCAATCTTGGTTATAAGGAACTTTTTCTCAGTACTGGAACTATATCATCCCTGCCTTTTAGGGTTTCTGCTAGGAAATCTGTTAGTCTAATGAATTTGCCTTTAAATGTGACTTGGATTGTCTCTTGTGCAGATTTCAGAATTCTTCCTTTGTTCTTGTACTTTTGACAATTTAATTATAATATATTGTAGAAAGATTCCTTTCTGGTCAGATTTAAATGTCTCCTGCATCTAGATAACCATGTTTTCCTGAAGATTTGGGAAATTTTCTGCTATTATTTAAATTGAGTGGTTTTCGATGCCCTCAAACTGTAGCTTTTTCCCTTGGATATGCCGGTGAGTGGATGTTTGATCTTTTAAAGGCAGCCAGAGATCTTACGTTCTCCTCACTTGATTTTTTTC
Organism: Chinchilla lanigera; assembly: GCF_000276665.1. Classification (NCBI taxonomy): domain Eukaryota; kingdom Metazoa; phylum Chordata; class Mammalia; order Rodentia; family Chinchillidae; genus Chinchilla; species Chinchilla lanigera. The sequence continues at coordinate 5,000,219 of NW_004955504.1, forward strand.
TTTCTGCCTGAATGCAATATTAAAAGTCTTGTCTTCAAGTTCTAATATTCTTTCTTCTGCTTTGTCTTGTCTGCTTTTCAGTTCTTTATATGGCTTATTGATCTTTTCATATCCATGATTTCTATTTGCTTCTTTTTTCAAATATTCTCAAACCTACATTATCTCTCTTAATTCAACTATTTGTATTTTAAAAATTTCACTGAGATTTTAAAAATCATTCTCTTGAATTCTCTGTTTGACATTTCATTCATTTCAGTATCTTTGGAATCTGTTATGAGAGAGTTATGAACTTTAGGAGGTGTCATATTACCTTGTTTTGTCATATTCCTCATGCCCTTTGTTTTTGTAGCATCTCCTGTGCTGAGACTTGCACATCAGTTGGGATGGATATCTTACATTTATGTGATGGACTTCTTAGTAAGGTGCTTTATCTTGGCAGTGAGTCTTGAGGTACCAGTCTGTTGTGTACTGTTATTTCTAGTTGGTCTTTGTGTATAATCTCTTTGTAGTTCCTTTGGCAGTGATTAGTGTGTTTTGATATAGTGTGTACCATTTTGGAGTCTTGAGGAACCCACTGTCCCCATCTTTCAAGAATGAGGACTTTCTCACCATACAGACAGGTGTGATATAGACAGCTGAGTGAACACAGATGACATGGGGTGTACCATCTGTGGTCACTTCACAATGAGGGTAAAACCTTCATCAGGTGACAGTGATGTCTAGTGGCACTATTTATATTGGCTCCATTACTGAAAGCAGTCTGACACTGGCTGCTCCAATTGTGATGATGGGCCTGAAGCTACTACCCTCCGTGTGGACACTAGTGAGGATCCTTGAGTTTCAGGGCTGGTAGGGGTCAGGATCATAGTTACCTTTCTGAGATGGCACATCCAGTCATCATAGTGTGCAGTTGACAAGTATGAGTGTCACTTACCCAGAAGACAGTGTCCACAGCTGTTGTATCATCCCTCTCTGCTATGTGGGTGTCTGGCCAGGAGTAGGACCTCAGAATCTTCCCCAGCTGTGTCTATTTGGGAAAGGGTTAATGACCAGGAGCTTATGCCCTCTCCTAATTCTTTAACTTGAAGTATCTTCCAAGGTTCAAGTGGGACGAGGTTGTGGATGGAGCTGAATTTATTTCCTCTCAGCTGGGTGGGAGTATAGCTCAGTGACACAGCACCCACCCAGCATCTGTGAGGCACTGGGCTCTATTCCTAGCCCTGCCAAGTAATAATAAAACAAGTGATAAAATAAAATCAGAAATAACGGAAAAGAAAGGGGGAAAATAAAATTAAAACATTAAAATTGTTATGGAAAAAAGAAACCAAAAGATGAAAATTGAAAGCCAGGGATGGTGGTGCACACCTGTAATTGCAGCCCTATGAGAGGCTGAGGTAGGATGATCACAAATTCAAGCCCAGCCTGGGTGATTTAGCTACTTAGTAAGACTGTGTCTCAAAGTAAAAATTTTAAAAATAGGATTGAGATGTAGCTCTGTGTGAAGGCCCCATGTTCAATATCCACTAATGGGAAAAAAAAATGAAGAAAAAGAAAAGGAAAGAAAAAATTGGGAAAAAATAAGCTAAAGGAGATAAAGGTTAAAAAACTAAATAAAATACAGGTTAAAAGGTAAAATTTGTTTCATAAGTGCTCAGATGCAATAGCAAGGCCTATGATCATGACCTGTATGACCCAAGCTTGTCTGCAGGTCTTGGACGGTCACATACACACACACACACACACACACACACACACACACACACACACACAGAGTGATGGGCAGGGGTTTTTATCCCTGATTCTTTCAACTGTGGCTCCCACCAGGTGACAAGCATAGTGATTTACGACCAAAGCTTTCAGAAATTCCTCTGAGCTGCGGTGTGTGCTGGAACGAGCTCCTGCGGGATGTGGACTAAGCCAGGCAAAGATCCCCTCTGGAGATTTTAGGCAGCGTACTCTGGTGGTGGGACAAAGGCTGGCACTGTGGCTTGTCCGTGGACACTTCGGAGGGCAGGAGGGGGTGGCGGCAGGGTCCACAGAATGTGTTGCGCTCTGCCTCAACTCCTGTGGGAACCCACTCCTGGCTGTTCACTACGGAGTTCCAGAGAGCAGACCCGGAACTGAATCTCAAGTTTAGAAGGAAGCATCTCCCCACTCCATCATCCACATGGCAGTCCTTGTCCCCCACTGCAGAACACTCAGTCACTCCCCTCAGCTAAGACTATCATGATTCAGCCACCTCCTGAGGCTGGGCAGCAGAGTGGGGCTGGGTCCCAGAGATGGGGAAATGTAGGCACAAGTTTAGAGCATGGGCCCCTCTTCGTGATGGCTTCAGCATTTTGAGACTTTGCCTGCTGGTGCTGTAAACCTCATCTGTGAAGCCAGCTCACTGTGGGCATCCCAGGTCTCCCATCTGTCCACATTGCATCCACACTGTGTGTCTACAGGTTGACAGGTTCAGTGCTGATGGAGCTGGCTTGGACTCCATCTTCCTCCTGAGCCTTGACAATGGGACGCCCTCCCTGGCCCCAGCCCTCAGAAGCTGAATGGCTTCTCCCCGACTGCCTTGAAAGCCTGCATCATCATCTTTCTGTTCCTACAGCTACTAATTTTCAGTTCATAGTCATGCATATTTTTCACCTCCTTTCGGTTTTTCCAGAGAGGAAAAAACCAGTAAAGCTAATGATTGTCTCTAGTCTCCTGAATTAAAGACATAAGTGAAAAGGCATAAAAGGAAAAGAGCTTTTGGTTTATTTACTGGTTAGCTTTCTATTTATAGCTCAGTCACCTTCATTTCGTGAGGTTTACAGTGAAACTGGTTTTCATGGCTCCAAGTATGTAGCGACAGCAGTTTAGAATTTGATGGCCTCTGATGACTTGCCACGATGGCCCGTGCGGATTAGACTCTGTCCAAGAGCCAGAGAGCGCTCACAGTTGGTAGGTGCCTAAGACTCTTTTGCAGTGATCCTAAAAGTGTCTGAGGATAGACAGACAAAATAAGAAGATCTTATTCAATCCTCTTGTTTTTTGTTAGTTCTGAAACACATTCTTGTAGCCAGACAAGGACAGGTCCTGTTCTGCTCTTTGGAGGGTGAGCACCTGCCAGCACAGACCCTGTAGAAGATCCCGCCTCCCTCCTTCCCCAGCCCAACACCTGTGGGAGCCTTTGTCTGTCTCTCTCAACCACAGAATGGCGCCAACCCTAAGGTTCCCCTCTGGAGTGGTTATAGGGCTGAAGAGATTAATCAAGTGAGAGTGCTTGAGACCAACCACAGCCCTTACTTTCACGTACGCTTGTTACTCCTGTCTGTTGCTCTCACCACTGTGGTTCCTCTTGCCTGTTTCCAGGTATCGTTGAACACACACATAGTTGTGACAAAGAAAGGGATGTGGGGTCAGTTGAAAGGGGAGCTGGATCCTGGTTCTCTTCCTTCGTTGGAAACCTGGACTTGGTGTGGGTTTGGCGCTGATCTGTTTGCTTCCCCATCTCCCTTCGATTGGCTGCTTGGTGTTTGGATGGAGCAATCTGTGGTGTGAAATTAGAGCTGCGAATGGGGGGCTCTGTCCTCATCAGTAAAGCCTGAGAGTCACCTGGCTGTAGTGAGAAAGGCAGCTGCTCCACCGTCCTAGTTTTTACCTTTACTGTTAACATTCTAAAACGTGCACAGAAGATTCTTGGTTCTGATCATGTATGTTGTGGGATTGACATTGCCTGCGTGTTTCAGTAACTGCACACATTTGGGTGAGGATTAAAGACCTTGAACAGTGTTCCATGCCCCCACGGAATGCATCCATTCCGAACCCCAGCTTAATGTACTGCAGAGACACACCCTGAGTGCATGCTGTGTGATCAAAGGAAATGGCATTTATGATGTGGGGCTGATACTTTGTAGAACTGAAATTATGTGTGTCTGTGTGTGTGTGTGTGTGTGTGTGTGTGTGTGTGTGTGACTGGACAACTATAAATACAAAATGAGTATTAGTGTGCTAAAATGAATCTAGAACAATGCACCATTTAGAGGCCAATAATAAATGCCCATTTTCCTTTTGTTGGAACCAGTGAGAGGTGGAGGAAGCCAAACAAATAGGGCCCACCCCCTGAGCATTTCCCACTCTGGCTCTTTCTATATTTAGCACCTTTGACCTTTTTTCTATTAACCTCGGATCCCATTCAAACACTAATTACCATGCATTAAAATAAAGGCTCATCATTTTAGAATCCGAGATAGTCTAATGGTTTTTAAACAATAAAATATTACAAATCCATTTGGGACCTATATTCCTAAAGCCGGGGTATTAATGGGATTCTCTGATTCAGACAGTGAAGTTGTTGGTTTATTTTCTCCTGGCTTTAATGTTTTCTTGTGTTTATTTCTTCCCTGGAATTTGCTTCAATACATCATCCTTACCTCACCCCATTTCTCAGGGAACATGCGAACTTGAGGGTCTAGCTCTTTTGCTTAGCTTGAATAACCAGTATTGAATGATCTACTTAGGAAAACACGGTTATTTAATATGAATCTTAAGTTTTTAAAAGTTCTTGCTGTTCTACTTTTGAAATATTTTCTTAAACCCTGTATACTTTGACATTGATTAATGTTTGTAACATTGTAACAACATAAATCATTGGTATCAAAAAGTCTCTCAATTGTAACTTCTCAATATATTTTTCTCCTCTCCTCAGGAAGTTGAAGACCACGTGGCATTTTTAATAACAGTGCCAACTGCCCTGGCGATTTTCTTTGCGATATTCATCCTTGTTTGCATTGAGTCTGTGTTTAAGAAGCTGCTCCGCGTGTTCTCCTTGGTGATATGGATATGTCTCGTTGCTATGGGATACCTCTTCATGTGCTTTGGAGGCACCGTCTCTCCCTGGGACCAGGTAAGGTGCTAAGATATTGTTCTGGTGTTGCCTGTATGTGATTTGTGACATACTCAGTTCTGAAAACCTGGCCCTAGACTTGCACATGAGATTTATGGGTCCAGTCAAAATATATGGTGAATGTTTAAAATTGTTACAGCAAAAGACTCACTGCCATTAAACCGATCTAGATAATTCTCCTTGCTTCGAACACACTTGTCTCCTGGTTCTTGCCACTTTATGAAGCAGTTCTGAAAATTCTTCTTCACATCTTTACAAGGAGTGATAAAAGAATACAGTGAATGCTGCTGCCAAGTGCCACCCAAGGCAAAGGCAGCCTCGTAAAGATGTGACGTCGTGTCCTCATCTCCCTCATTCACTCTGCCAGGCACTGTGTGACTTGTAGCTCTTTCCCACAGTCAAAATGACCATGAAAGATAAACATCTGAATCGATTCAGGACATTGAGCAGCTACGACAGCCCAACTAAAGCGGCTCACAACAGAGAACTGCCAGAACTGATACAGAAGGTGGCAAGAGACCCAGGACACCTGATGGAGCCTGGAAGATCTGTGAAGTGCTTGCCCACCTCCAGTCCCTGGGTTCTCCAAGCATAGGGTAATAGACTTGACAACCAGCAGACCAACCTGACTGAAGAACGTCGAGCAGGAGAATAGCTTCAGGTCTGATGTGATACCCGGCCACAGAGACTGGGTGAGAGACAGCCTTAGGAGATAGGCCTGGAGATGGTGAGAGTTCAACAGGGATCTCCTGGGATCCCCTGGGCTGCATGAGCTCAGACCAAGGTGACTGTGGTGCCTGTATTCCGTTGTGGGAGGGAGGCCCAGTGTGGTGGGAGCAGTCATAGGTGGGGATGGCTTGAAGAAGAAGACGTTTAATCTGGGAGTGTGTTTTAGCTGTGACACTGCTTCCAGCATCCGAAAATCAGTGATCTAAATCACTCTAGAAGGGGGGCCTAACTGTCATTGCTAAAGTCAGAGTCCTCTTTGGGTTTGGGAAGGCTGTTCGTGAGTGGTTCCTAGGGTTCTTCAAAATTCAGTTGTCATTTGATGCCATTTTTGTCCCTCAATTTCTTAGCATAGACAAGGTAACATAGTAGTGGTCAGTAATTGGTTTTCTGTCTATGCCAATACCTGGGTTGCCCTGGGGGGGAGCACAAACAATACTGTAGCTTGATTCTGAAGGATGGGACACTGGGCCAAAGAGTTTGTGAACCCTAGCACAAAAAAAAGAAAAAACAAACAAAAACCAGAAAGGTGAAAAGACAAGGCAACAAAATGCCTCTCAAAACTTCCAGCTCCCCCCAAATCAGTGCAGAGGGCAAAGGGAGGGAGGAAATCATAAGCTACACAGGAAATAGATCTGAAAGGGTGCCAGTGGGGGTAAAACAGATCTGGAGGGTGGTTGGAAAATTAAAAAAATAACTGATCACATAACTGTGATGAGACAAGTCTTCAACAAATCTAGAGAAGACACTAACAAACAGGTAGTGGAGCTAAGGAAAGAGATGCAAAGCACAAATCCCCCGCACTGAAAATGATGGAAAAGTTCCAAACATAATTCCAGGAGATTAAACCCATGATTGAAAGTATGGGTTGCAGAAGTGACTAATGTGAAGACAGGGTGAGAGACCTGGAGGACAGGACTGTTGACAATGATCGTTTAATGAGAGATACCTTAAAAACAGCAAGGGAACATGCAATATGGATCCAGCAGCTCCTAGGTGACTCAGAGAGGCCTAATATAAGGGTAACTTGAATTTGCAAAAAAATCAGAAGACTACTTAAAGGACATAAAAAACCTGTTTACACAAGTAATAGCAGAAAACATTCTAGACATGGAAAAATAATTTAACATACATATAAATGAAGCCTGTAGAACCCCAACTAACCATGACCAAAAACAAAACAAAACAAAACAAAAAAACCACCCCATGCCACATAATATTTAAAATACCAGAAATACAACCAAAGAACAGAATCATAAATGCTGCTAGAGAAAACCAAAAAAATCAACTATAAAGAAAAACTTTTAAAATTACAACAGGCTTCAAAGTCAAGGAGAGCATGGAATAAAGTGTTTCATACTCTTAAAGGAACAACTCCCAACCCAGGGTGTTATGACCTAAAAAGTTATTTTTAAATATTTATGGAGAAATAAGATACTTTAATGATAAAGAAAGCGTAAAGAAATTTATCAACACTAAACCAACATTCTAAGAATTTTCAAGGGTATCATAGAAGGATATAGTGAAGCTGAGAATGCCAAAGGCTCCAATAAAATAAATACATCTGGTAGGCATAGTAATTAAATAAAAGGAAAAGATAGTAAAATAGCTAAAGGAAATTAATATGATGACAGGAATAGGTCAGTAACTATCAATGTAAATGTATTTAACTTGCCAATCAAAAGACACAGATTAGCATAATGTATCAAGAAATAAAATCCAACAGTATGCTGCATACGAGAAACATATTTAGCACCAAAAGAAATTCATAGACTTAAAAACTCACAGGATGGAAAACAATATTCATTGCAGTGGGAACCTGAAAGCCAGCAGGAGCAGCTGTCCTATTTTCTGACACAGTGGGTTTCAAGCCAGAGGTGATCAAAAGAGGCAAAGTTCCATATTGGTTAATGGAATTATTCAGAAAAGTACTAACCAGAAGAGATAACAACTACAAACATATATGCACCAAACCGTGGTACACACAACTTCATAAAACAAACTCCAATAGACATAAAAGACTGTATAGATGTCAGTAGTGGGGATCTCTTGTATCACAAACAGAGCAACTAAACAACAAAATCAACAAATATCAGAATTGAACTAAAACTTTGAACAAATCAACTTAATAGATATATAGAGTGTTCTACCCACAACAACAGAATACAGATTCCTTTTGGCTGAACATGGCACTTTCTCCAAAATAGACCACATACATTAATGAAGTATATCTAAGTAAATGCAAAATAATTGAAATTTCACCATGTATATTATTAGATCACAGTGCAAAAATAAACTAGAACTCAATAGTGAAAGAAACCACAGAAACTATGCAAACATTTGGAATTCAAAAACACACTTTTGAAAAATCAATGGGTCACAGAGAAAATTAAGGAAAAAGTAAGACAGTTCATAGAATTAATTGATAATGCCTGTGCAACATACCAGAAAGTATGGAACACAACAAAAGCATCCAACCGGGAACTTTACAGTAGTAAGTGCCCATATTAGAAAATAAAACAAGCCCAAATAAATAACCTAACAATGTATCTCAAGGTCTTACAAAAGCAAGAAGAATCCAAATACAAAGCTTGTACAAGGAGAAAAATGATAAACATCCAAGCAGAAATTAATGAAATGGAGACTAAAACGCAGTACAAAGAATCAATGCATCAAAGAGCCATTATTTTTAAAGAAATGGAAAAACCCTTAGCCAGTCTTACCAAAAAAGGAAGAAGATACAGATTAATGCAATTAGAAATGAAGAAGGTGTAGGGGCTGGGGATTTAGCTCAGCGGCAAAGCGCCTGCCTGGCAAGCGCAAGGTCGTGGGTTCGGTTCCCGGTACCGGAGAAAAACCAAAAAAAAAAAAAAAAAAAAAAAAAAGAAAGAAATGAAGAAGGTGCAATTGCAACGGACACTGCCTAAAACCAGAAAATTATTAGCAATTACTTCACAGACATACATACCAATCAGCTGGAAAACTCAGAAGAAATGGAGAGATTCCTAGATACCAAGAAGACTTAAAAATCTCAGCATTCCAATAGCAAGCAATAAAATTGAAGCCATAATAAAAAAAACCAAACAACTAAGAAAAGCTTGAGACCCAATTCAGATTCACAACCAAAGTGTATAAGAACTTCTGGGAAAATCTAACACCAGTATTCCTCAAACTTTTTAATGAAATGGAGAGAAAAGGAGCACTTCCAAAACTTCTCTCGAAGCTAACATTATCCTTATCCCCAAAAAAGAAGGTATACAACCAAAAAAGAGAACTATAGGTTAATTTCTCTAATGCACATAGATACAAAAATCCTTAAGAAGATATTGGGAAAAAGAATGAGACAAATCATCCAAAAGACCATACACTATGACCAAGTAGCATTCATCCCAGGGTTGCAAGGATGGTTCAACACATGCAAGTCAGTAAATGCAATTCATCACATAAACAAAGCAAGGACATAAACCACATGATAATCTCAAAAGATGCAGAAAAAGCCTCTGACAAAAACCAACATCCATTCATGATAAAAACCATGAGGAAAATAGATATAGAAGGTGCTTATCTCAACATGATAAAAACCTTTTGTGATCAGCCTACTGCCAACATCCTGTTAAAACTGAAAGCCTGTCTTCTAAAATCAGCAACAAGATAACAATGTCCATTACCACCACTCCTGTTTGACACAGTCCTTGAAATGTCAGGCAAGAGAAAGAAATAAAAGAGACATGTATAGGAAAGGATGAAGTCAAAATACCATTAGTTTCAGATGACATGATTCTTTACTTACAAGACCCAAAAAACTCCACCAAAAGACTCCTAGAATTGCTAATCAAATTGAGCAGTGTATCAGGGTACAAAATAAACACAGAAAAATCAGTAGCATTCCTATACACTAACAATTAATCCACTGAAAGAGAACTTAGGAGAACAGTACCATTCACAATAACATAAAACATTAAATAATTAGGTATCAGTCTAGCTAAGGAAGTGAAAGATGTCTACAGTGAAAATTACATCAGACTGAAAGAGAAAATTGAGAAGGACATTAGAAAATGGAAATATATCTCCTGTTCCTTGATAGACATAATCAAAATGGCTATAATTCCCAAACTGATATACACATTTAATATAGTCCTACTCAAAATACCAATATTATTTCTTACAAAGTTAAATAAAAACAATCCTAAAATTTATATAGAATCAAAAGAGACACAGAGTAACAAAAGCAATCCTGGGTAACAAAAAAAAGCTAGTGGCAACACAGTCCCAGACTTACAGTTATACTGTAAAGCTATAATGATTAATATAGCAGGTTCTGGCACAAAACAGGCACGTGGGCTTTATATAAGTTTCTTTCTCTGTGTCTCCATCACAGTTTCGGTTCTGTTTCCTGAGCACCTGTCTGGTTTCTCCAGATTTGACACCGCATTGCCTCACCAGGTGCTTCCAGCAATCTAAGACTGGGTACTGCCATTAAATTCAAAATATAATGTATACATTAAAAGCCAATATTTTGTAAAATGAATCAGCATTAATTAAAAAATTCTTCCTCAATGGCTAAAGCCTCTCTACTTGCAGACAGACTCCTGTAACAGATCTGTCACTGTGATCACATCCCAGAAGGAGGATTACTACACATTCCTTTTGGGGCCTATAGTCTGTTTTGCCCCTGGTGAGGATCCTGGCTGAGGAGTACTCACGTCTGGACAGTAGCCTATCCCTAAGACAGTGTGGTCTAGCCAATTGGCTATTTCTCCCGTGAATCGGTCTGATGTCTTGGTTAAATGAGGTGTTTTCCAGGGCACAGGTCTGGGCCAGAGATACAGGTGGTTGAGCTGTTAGCTGCAAGCTTGTAATGGAAGCCGTGGGACTTTGTAGCCATCCAAGGAAACAGTGAATCGAGCAGCCCGTAGGGCCAGGGTTTGTGGAGACATTAGGAGTCAGTGGCTGAGAGAGGAACAGGACCCAGAAATGGATAAAGAAGCCCTCCTGTCCCTGCCAGCAACTTCACTGCCCTCGGCTCATCTCTCTGCTCTTCACTTGCTGAGCTTTTGACTTTCCTGGGCACCCACCGTGGGACATGGGCTTGAGCACCCTCTGGTTGGTGGAGGATGGTTGTGAGCACTGGCTTGCTGCTCAGTGGCATTGACCCAGAGTGCACCCTGGCACCAGTGCAGCCTCGAGGTAATGAGGTAGCTTTGTCAGGGATGAGTCAGCTGCTGCGTCAGATGCCGTTCCTTCTGGAAGGCTGCTTTCTCCTTCCTTGTTTGGAATTTCCTTAGTTTACTTTTCCATGTGAATTATAGAATCAGTGTGTTGCATTCAACAAAAAGTCAACTTGGGAGGTGAATTTACATTATATTGAATTTCTGAAATTGTGCTGTGAAAGATATTTAAAACTGTGAACTAAAAAACAGATACTATTTAAAAAATCTAGAGATTTATTATCTTCTCTGCTGAGTTGTCCTACCAAATGGTATCTCTCTCCAGGGAATTTGGTTGTCTTCTGTGTCTTTTAAAAATATTTTCTGTTTTAAAAAATTAGTAGGTATGTCTCTTAGATTTGTTCTTAGATGCCTGAAGTTTTTCACTGTTCTTATGAACAAATTTTAAAACTTACCTTTTCTAATATGTTAATGTTGTGTACTGTGAATACTATTGTTTTTTATGTTGGTCTGTATCTAGTGACTTGCAGACCCTTAATTGGCCTATTCACTCGACGGTCTCAGTTAACTTAAGTAGATAGTGCCATCGTCTGCAGATGGTTAGGGCTGTCGTTCTCCTCTTCAGATCCTTCCCTCACTCATTGTTAGGTAGCACACTACTGAACTGATTAGCTGGGGATGCCAGCGTGAATAAGAGGGTATAAGTTACACCAGATCTGTTTCTCCCTTATTGGAACATCTAGAATTCCATCCATAATATAAAGCCTTGCTTCGTCATTATTAATACTACAAATAGAATTGATTAATCAGGAGAAAGCCTTGCCATCCCTTTGGAATGTTCTTCTTCCACAGGTTCATGTTCTCCTTATAATATCTTCCCTGGCCTCCACATGCCATCCAGTAGGTCACACCCCTCACCTGTCACTAGTCTTTCTATGGCGCCCGTGGTGACGTGTGGCACTGGTGTCCTCAGCACAGCCCTCTCTGGTTACCATGTGTCTCCCTGCTGGACCACAGTGTCCTCCGGGCTGGGCTATTACTGCTTCCCAGCATTGTATTCTCCCTGCTGGGAGAGTGCCGTGCTGCAGTGGCCAGGCCAGCTGACGCTTGATGCGGTCCTTTGAGAATGGCTCTAATTTCATCTCCTACTTTATTGTTTTCGTCATTATTTATGTCCACTTATTCTGCTTTTGCCTATCTTTTGATTTTATAACACACATTTTAAAATGTTATACGTTTACCTTAAGAAAAAAAAAGAACAAAAATCCTTTCTGTTCAAGGATCATAAACTTGTTTATTTTGCAGTCATTTTACGTCCATTTCTCAAGACCAGTTTCTCCCAGGTGTTGAATTTATTGGCCAGATTTCTTGGTATTTGCTTTGCCCGTGACGTTTGACAGCTCTTTTCCAAGCTGATTTTAAATTGGAGTGTTAAAAAATTTCTGCCTCTGCCCAGGACTCTGACCTCTTTATGGTTGTCTTTCTCTAGCTGCTGGTCTCAGGAAAAACCAGCTCATACGCATAGGCTCTGCCCATTTCTTCTGTGTTAACCTTTTGAGTCAGGTGGCCAGCCTGCCTGTGCACTGGGCATGTTTCTGGGGGCACAGCTGTGTCTGCTCTTTCCCCTTCCCACTGGCATGATGTTCAGGGAATGCTGTGGCCCAGCTCCGTGGTTGTGGCTATTTTGGGGCCACCATTCCTAACTGGGAGTTTGGCAGGGTGTGTGCCCCACACTACGGCCTGTTTACTCCCTTTACCAGAACAGGGGCACCTTGAGCCTTGTGCCTCTGCTGGAGGTTGAAATCCTGCCCAGTACTCGGGGCTCCCCTTGGCTGGGTCAGTGGGAATGGGCACTTAAAATGAAATTGTTATGTCATGTAATCTGAAGTCTACCATCTGACAACCCACAATGTAGATGCCAGAGATGGGGACCCTGAGTGACTGCTGGCCTCGCAGTAGAGTTGCAAGAGGTTCACCATCAGTAAGAAACAGGGCAGCTGTCGCTGTCCTGTAGCACAGCATGGCTCCTGTCTGAAGGTGTGAAATTAGGAGTACTCTTATGCAGTAATGACAGAGGGAGACTGCTGCTCATTTAAAGGGAAATGTCCACACAACTGCTGTTCCAGTTGTATGTGTGGAGTTCCCATGACCACCCTTGGGGGATAATTTGCTAGGAGGGCTCACAGAATTACAAAAGCTGTTTTCACCTTGCTGAAGGCTTTTTTATGGAAAGGAGAAGGGGAAATTCTAGGTGAACACCACTGTGGAGCTACTGTCTCTTCCCTCCATGATCAGGGACAGTGGTATTCTCCTGGCCATGACGTGTGACAGTAGTCATGGACATCTGTCTACTACAGAGGCTCAGCTGAGCCTTCTGCGCCCATGGTTTTTATAGGAGCTCCTGTGATTGCATACTCTTGCGTGGCTGAACCGTGTTCCCCATCCTCCCAGAGGCGAGGCTGAAGTTTTAGCCTTCAGTCCCTCTGGCGTTAATGCTGATACCTCAGGACCATCAGCCCTAATCACAAGTCACATTTAGGTAGTCAGTGACCAAAGCACAGGCAAACAAAGACATTTGTGTGTGGGAGCATGTTGTAAGGGCCTGGATCAGCCTCCAGCAGCTGAGGGCCAGTTCAGACCTCTCTGGGAGTGAGGTGACATCCACGGCGCATTGATCCCTGAGTGTGGCTTTGTGTTCCTTGTTAGGATTCAGATCCAGAATGTCCCCCAAAGTCGTAAGTGTTCAGAGGTGACGCTGTGGAAGGTGACTGGGTCACGGGGTCATCGAGCTCATCAGTGGACTGATCTGTTGTTGAGTTCATAGCTACGTGTGCCATTGGGAGGTGGGGTGTGGTGTGGCTCTGGGGTGAGCCGTTGCAGGGTACATCTCCCTCCCTTGCTCCTTCTTTCTCTCCTGGTGCTTCCTGACTGCAGTGAGGTGAGTAGGTGTCCTCTGCCATGCCACTTCTGCCTTGTAGCCAGCCAGTTCTGGACTGAACTCACTGAAATGGTAAGCCAAAATAAGCATCTCTTCTTTAAGTCATAGGGGTTGGGTATTTTGTCCCAACCATGGAAAAGCTGACTGATACAGTCCTCAGCATCTTCAGTGTAGAACCTGGACTGTGGGCAGCCAGCACCTGCATGGTGTGAACAGGCACCAGGCCTTGTACTGGGTGTTTTCATTAAATAGCCTCATCTGCTCCCCTCATAGCTCCTGGAGCTGGGCACCACCCTCCTCTGCTTTACAAGAGCAGAGACCAGGCTGCAGGATGGTGGAACACCTACTTATGGCCAAGCTGCTGGTGAAATGCAGAGAATGAAACCAAAGGTCTGATTCCAGAGGGCAGCTGTCATTCGGGAGACCAGTGGGTCACAGCTGGAGTGACTGTTCCCTAGAGGGCAGAAGTCAGGGATTCACTGCAGACTCTTTGATGCGCAGGGAAGCCCCACCACAAAGACTGACCTCACCCCAAGATACTGGAGAACCCAGACCGAGGAGAAGCACTGCCTTATACAACACTGCCCGCCTTTCAGTGTAGCCTTTTAAATCCCCTTCACCAAGGAGAATCGTAGGGAGTGCCATGACTTAAGAGCGCTGTCCATGATTTTGATCTTGCTAAAAGGGGAGATTCTGCATGGTGTGACCCTGGAAAGTGTGGGCATGCACAAGGGTGGTGGGCTTGGCTTGGTCAACATGGCGTGAATGAGTAACTGGGGAAATAAAAAAAAAATGGAGAAAAAGAAAGACTTCCAGTGATTGGCTGTCACAAGCCCTTTCCACGCGGCAGGACTTCCTAACACTTGTTTTCATTCAGCACACACCAGGCCTCTCTTGAAGGTCTCTTCACTCTGTACAGCTAGGACTCTGACCCAGCCGGTTCCCCATACTGCTTCCTGAATGCGGGGTATTTTAGAGTCTTGGTGGTGGTTCCAAAAACTCTTAAGTGAAGTCTGGGCAGTAAGTTGCAGATTGCTTGGCTCTAGCTGCTTGGTGGCAGTGTTTGCATTTTATACGGAAGTCTTTCCTGCTCTCCTCTGGCTCTGAGCATTGCCTTTTGGCTATGTTCCTGCCTCTCACCGGAAAGCAGGAAGGAGCCTTAAACCATACTTCTGTAGTTGCCTTTCACCTTTGATTTAAAAACACTGGAATAATTTTAAATTTTAAATTAGAGGGGTATGTAAGGTGATATCTCTGTCCTAAGATAAATAGGGCACTTTCCATTTTTAAGAACTCAGTAACAAGGTCTAGGGGATGTATCTCTGCTTCCTCTGCCTCGTACATTGCACAGTGTGACTGTGGTCCCTGACCCTCACCAAGGGCCTCAGAACAGGCCTGGAGGTGGCAGAGGAGAGGAAGTTACAGTGTCCTGAGAGTCAGTCCCATGGGAAGAGGCTTCATCAAGGTTGACAAATGGTGTTGAGAAAGAAACCCCTGTTGAGAGCTGTGCCGATACCAACCAGTAGCCCAGAGACTCAAGGAGTGTGTGCCTCTAGGGGCGTGAAAGTTTCTGAGAGCCATTTGCTGCACAAGCAGGTGCTGACTCCCTTTGCTGCCTGCTACTACCTAGAAGCATCCAAACTGTGTTCCATGGGTTAGAATGCAGAAATGCATTGTGACCTGGCTCTGGAGGCAGAAGCCTGGAACTTGGTGGGGACAGGGCCACACTGCCTGATAGGGAGCTCCCCTCCCTGCCTGGGCTTGCAGGTGCCTCACTCTGGTCTCTGCCTCTGTCGTCCCTTGATGTCCTCCCTGTGTCTCTTCTCACTTCTTAAAGGAACACCAGTGGTCTTAGATTAGGGCCATTCTAATGTCTTCCTCTTTGCTTGATTACATCTGCAAAGATCCTCTTTCCAGAAGGTTTTAAATAGTGCTTTAGTCACTTGCACAGGGGTTTAAACATATCTTTTGGGGGCACAGTCCAGCCCCTAACAGGTTTCCCTGCCTGAGTGGATGCGCTGTCCCCTGAGTTGGTGGCAGGCACCGCTGTCCTGTGGCCTGCTGCCCTCGTGCTCACGGTTCCTCCCTGAATCTGATCACACTGTTGACACTGACAATCCTGCAGACTTCAGATCCACTAGGGAAGGAAGTGTGTGCCAGGGAGGTGTTTAAGTTTTTTTAAAATCCAGTGTCTCCCAGGAGTGAAGACATTCTTGTGTGTGAATGTCACTTTGAAATGAATCCACACTCACAGGAAGTAGCCGGCCTGCCTGCCCACACTGCCATGGAAATACATGGACCTTCTCAGCTGAGTCTGCGTATCAGGAGACATGGACTGACCTCTGCCTGTCCCGGCAATGGGGGTTGTTTGTGATTCCTACATCAGTGACCCTGGGTATGTCCTTGCTGAATACATTTTTAATATGTTCAGTTCACATTATAAAGCCTAGGTTTCTAAGTGGCATCTTATTGAATGAATTTCCCGCAAAAGCAGATTTGTTTCATCTTAATTAGAGGTTGCTGATTCAGCAAGCTCCTTTCCAAAGATGACTTTCTGAGGTGGGATACCATTCAGAAGGTTGAAGGTGAGGAGGGGCGTTTTGGTCAGGCCCAATGGCCAGAATGGCTGGAACTTACCATCCATGGACTGAGAGCCCAGCCAGGAATAATCCCTGGAGATACAAGAACTGGGTCCTGTTTGCATCTGACCCTAGTTTAGGGCAGTCTTTCATATGTATGAAGAGCTCACTGAACAGAGCTAAACTACAACTTCTCTTTCTGATGAGGCCATTCCAGTGGAGGCTGCTGCATGCTCTCCGAGGCTTGGTAAATTCCCAGCAGCTCAGAGGCCTGATGTTTTGCTGTAGGATGGAGAGGCTTTCTTT
The DNA here is from genome assembly GCF_000276665.1 of Chinchilla lanigera. NCBI lineage: Eukaryota > Metazoa > Chordata > Mammalia > Rodentia > Chinchillidae > Chinchilla > Chinchilla lanigera. The sequence goes on from NW_004955504.1 coordinate 5,016,818, forward strand.
GCCCTGTTACCTCAAAGGAACTAAACATCCAGGGTGTGTGCACAAGTGTTTTCTCACCTAAGTAGGACATCAGTGTGCAAACACCTTTTCTTATTGAAAATGGATGAGAATGAAAGAAAATAAAGGTCTCTCTTGGGCTTTGAAATCGTACAGAATCATTTTGCTTTCCCTCTAGCATGGTGATTCGGGATGCTATAGAAGGAAAAGCCCAGCAGCACAGAAATGAAAGGAGAAAAATGCTACCCATGGAGCTCATTTCTGAGTACGTGCAAAATCCGTGTCTGAGCTGCCACACAACATCGCCGTCTCTCAGGGGGACATTTTGGACTTTGCATGAATAAGCACACATCTGAGAAAAATTAAAAAGTAGTTAACTTTTTTCAGTGAATAACAAATATGAAGATTTTTTTAAAGTAGCAAATCATATACTGATGAGATGTGTGAATGTTAAGGAAGTTCACTGTGCTGGAGTAAGCCTTCCCTGCAGTTATTTTGGGATCCCACATATTTCTGGCTGTTTAGAACAGAGGTGGAGGTTTTGATTTCTCCCTGCTGTTAGGTCCTAGCCAGAGAGTGGTGAAAATCATCTGGGTTGCAGCAAGCTGGAGACTCTCTGGGACCCCCACCCAGGCCTTCCCTGGGCTTGCTCGATAAGACAGTTTGGTTGGTATGTCTATACTTTTCTTAAGAAGACAGAGGTCTGGTACTGAAGGTTGGCTTCTTTTTTTTTTTTCTTTTTTTTTGGTTTTTCTCCGGTACCGGGAACTGAACTCACGAACTTGCGCTTGCCAACCAGGCGCTTTTGCTGCTGAGCTAAATCCCTAGCCCCTAAGGTTGGCTTCTTAATCAGCCTATTATCAGGCCATAAGTAGGCTCTGCCATTCTGAGGTCTGTTCTTTTGTAGCCACATCTCCACGTCCATGAACATGTAAGAGCCATGTGGCCTTGGAGGTCTTTCTGTTTGTTTGCCCCTCTATTTCTAGTTGTATCAGTTAGGCTTCATTAGAGGAACAGGTTTGCTATGAAATGTATATATGATTATGTAAAGGATTTACTAGGTGGGTGGGATCAGGGATGGAAGAATGCACGCTGGAGAGATGTAGGATCCAGTTGAAGGCTGAAAGCAGAGTGGGGTATAAATCCCAGTCAGAAAGCCCAAGGGTCTGTATTAGAAGGCTGAAGCGTCTGTGCTGGAAGCATAAAGAGCTGGAGATGATGAGCTGAGATGATGAGCTAGAGATGATGAGCTGAGCTCCTCTGAAGAACAAGAAGGGCAGATGTCCTCCTTCCCTTTTTATTCCATGCAGGCAAGAAGCCTATTGGTTGGTGCCATATCAGGGCTGGGTCTTCTTCCTTTATTTGCTGGGCTACCTGTCTGTCATTCACAGACACACCCAGAGCTGTACTTCACTAATTGGTGAGGTGATTCTTATTTCAATCAAGTTGACATCACAATTAACCATCATACTGATACAAAATAACCAACTACTCTACAAATAATTGTGGAAACAATGGCATGAGAGTGTAAATAATGTATCTATTCATTTGTCTCTTCTACTGTATGAATGATGAAAAATACTCCCAAGGTCATGTCTATACCATGCAGTATCGAATTATTTTACACACATAACTTATTTTTTTGGCACGGCCTAATGAAATGAGTATTACTTACTATTGCTTGAATTTTGCTGCTATGAAAGCTTAAACTCAGAGAAGTTAAAGTTTTGGAAAGTTCCACATCTAGAAGGAGAACCAGAATTTGAGCCTGGCATTCTGACACCATCACATGTGATCTCTGTGGGCCCATTGTCACCTGTCCCCATGGGGTGCTCCCCTCTGTCCTGCCTGGGTAAATGACAGATTCCTGTGTGATGGGAAAGGGGCAGAGTTGGGGATTCTGGATTGTTCTCTGTGATCCACTTTGGGTTTAGATGTTATTCAGAAGATATTTTTTCAGAGATACCAGAGAATTCAGTAATATTACCATTCTGATTTGCCAGCTGGTATTCTCATTTGGAGGCGTTTTCACTCTGCAGAGGAATACATAAGAGAAATAGGAGTTACTAGATCAAAGGAGCAATAGTGCATGCATGTGTGTGCATGTGCGTGTGTGTGTGTGTTTCATACATTACATTTGGAAATCATTACTTTTGTACTAAAATGGAAATTTAATTTTGTTATTATATTCCTTAGTGTTTTGTCTCTTTGCACTGGGCCTGTCCCAGATCCTACACTCCTACCATGGACCATTCTTATCTATAGGAAATGTCTATCAGACCTCACCTGGGGCCAGCTTGGATCTAGTCCATCTATTCCAGCTTCTGCCTGTGTTGTTCTTGCTCTGTGTGTGCTGTCTGTGCCTCATGTGAGCCTTTGTGGTGCCACATGCTGTCACAAAAATGCTTGTCCTAAGAGCTGAAATATGTTTCCTGGGCTTCCAAAACCTGTCTGTGGATTATGTGCTTACTGTGCTCACGACTGACTTTAAGGAGGCTGTGTTAGCCGTGGAATTCCAGCAGCTGCTCTGGAGCTGGGTGAGGGATGCTGTAGTCCTGTCACGAGGGCTGGGGGAAGGTGCTGGTGGATGGGCACTCTGTTTCCAGCAGATCGGAGCTGTCTGGATGGGCCCTGTGTGTGTGCAAGGAGCTGCCGGAAGGAAGGGGAGTAAATGCTAGACTCTGGGCTAGAGCAGCAAGTTCTCAGGAAAAAAATAAATCCCAAGTTTAAATTATTTCCTATTAAGAGTTGCTAAGCAACACTTCACTTAGCTTCTCCAGTTTTCTGTATTTCAAATTTCCTTTTCTCAGCGGCTACTAACATCATCCTCACCTAACTCATACAGGAAGGAGAGAACACCTTGGATCCAATAAAGATGTTGTTACAGCAACCTTGTGGATCCATGGTAAATAAACATCAGGAAGGAAGTTGGATACTGTGTGGTATATAATCAACATGTCATCTTCTCTCCATTCTACCTTCTCAGTGCTTCCCTAAGGATGTTTCTCCTCCGAGCTCTGAGTTTGTGGTTTGTGGTTTCCGTTCAGGTGTTAGCAGAGGTATAGATTTTGCTTAACTCACTGTGTTTGTTTTGTCAACTGCACCCTCTGGCTGGAACTTTGCATCATCTTATGACCCTTGTGTCCCCAAGCCCCAGCCATGGTAAGCACGTGGACCCTGAAAGAGAGGCAGATGTGACACCAACACTGGAGAAGCTGAGGGAGAAGCAATGAGGCAGAGAGGGCTTATCCCTCCTAAGGGAAAGATGTGTAATAGTTTTGAAGACTGCTCTGGCCAACCATCATTTACATTCTCATATCCAAGGCCATGTGCCTCCTAGTGTGGGTTATCAGCAGAGTAGAGCCTCTCTCTCAGATCTTAGGAGAATAGTGTGTCCCCAATCATTTACTTTTTAGAGGTCTTCGGCCTTTGTCTTAGTTCATTTGTGCTGCCAGAACAAAATACCACCAGTCCCACTCATGAGAAGGTAGTCTGTAGGGCCAGTTCCTTTGAAGGCCCCATCTTTTCATGTTGTTGCACTGGAGATTGACCTACAACGTGAAGTCTGGAGGGGGCATGGGCAGTCAAATCATAGCAGCTTTGGGATAGAGTTTGCAGCCTTTTCGAATCACAGCTTCAACACAAGTGAGCACCGAGACCTCGGTGTGTTTCTGTGCACGTGGAGCCCACCTGGACCTGCTCAGTGAGTCCTGGGCCAGCTGTCATGGGCTGCCTGAAGTCACGTGCTCTGCTATCTTCTGTAAAGACTTTGACCACACACAGGGACAGTGAGAAGATGACCAGGCACCGAGCTTAGGAGAAAAGAGCTTCACCAGATAGGGAACCGGGACCGGGAGCTAACATGCTGTTTTGTTGCATCTGTGGTTTAAGACTGTGCTAATGTCCTAGGTACCACAAAATGGATGGCTTGGAACCACAGACATTGCCTCACCGTCCTGGAGACTGGTGGTCTGATGACAAGGTGCAGGGCCACGGTCCCCTGATGTCAGAGGGGAACCTGTTCTCACCTCTGCCTGTCCTTTTTTGGTTTCACTGCTACCCTTGGCTTGCAGCTACGTCACCCTAGGCTCTGCCTCTGTCGTCAGAGTTCTTCCTGTGTGTCTCTGTCTTCTCATGTCCCTCTTAAAAGCTTACCAGCCACCCCGCACCAGTGGGACCCTGTCTTAAGTAGTAGCCTCTGTAGTGACCTCATTTCTACATCAGGCCCATCTCGAGGTACTAAGGGTTAGGGCTTTAGCGTGTCTTCTGTGGCAGAGGGAGCAGAGCCAACCAGTCATAAGTACTATACTAAGGAAGGAACTGATACGGTACGAGTTGTGGCAATCTTATTTCTAGTTTTTCTGGTACATGGGAGCATTCAAGGCCCAACAGACATAAAACTTACATCTAGGCCTCGCCTTTGCCCAGAATCTGCCGAGATGTGAGGCTCAGTGTAAAGTGCGCCTTGTTCAAAAGGTACTGAGCATTTCAGAACTGCAAGGGCAGAGCACTAAAGCAAGGTGGGCCCTGCTGAACCTAGGGCTGTGAGACAGAAGGCACAGGCTGCACTGCAGGGAGCCAGCCTGCCTGCTGTCACGGAGAGGCAGTGGGCGAAAGGTGTCATGTGTGAAATCCCGGCTGCAGACTGATGGAGATGCGAAGACGCTTATTTCTCTTGTCCAGTGCCATTGATGGTGTGATGGTGGCAGGAGGGTGCCTCTCGCCACCTGGAGTATGGGGAGGGCTCCAAGGCAGAGGGAATCAGTGGGGAAGGGAGTTGAGGAAAATAACCTAGGTTGGAAAAGTGACTGCTTAGCTCTGCTCAGTGGGGGCAGAAGGAGAGAAAACAACAGCAACAGCAGCAGCAGCAACAAAACTGTCTTATGCTGAGGTTGGAGTCGGTTTGCCAAATAAATGTTTTAGTTCTGCTACACATGATTTATGATTGTTTTTGTTTCCTTGCTTATATCCAGCTTTTATTTTAAAGAACAACTTTGGTTCCTGAGAGTCCATTAATATACAACACTCTATGTAGTGATGCAAATCGTGCTAAATTTAATAATTTTGCAGTAAGTTGGTTTTAGCAATTTTATTGTTCAATAATAAAAAGCTGGGATGAATAAGCATTCTTCTAAAACCAGCCATATGTTAATTCCATTCCAAGTCAGTCGATATCACTGTGGATAATCACCTCTAAGCATGGTGAGGTCATACAGATGCAGCATATTGTCCCGCCTTAAACAGCTGAAAAGTGAGACCAAATACGTGAAATGATAGTTTTGAGTCAGTAGTCAAAGGACACTACAGGGCATGGACTCCCATGCAAACTGAAAGGAGGAGGTGAGCTCTGAGCTTCTTGCCCTGACCCAGGGAGAAGTACAGACCAGACAGAGCCCAGCAATTGCTCTGTGCTAAGAGTTCTGGGTCTTGGGATGGGAGTGGAGGGGCAGGAGTCGTGCAATTCTCAGGACAGAATTTCAACCAGGGAGGTGAGAAGATGGAACTGCAAAGGCAGGAGAGAGCTGCAGAGGCTGTGGAGCCCCCACCCAAGCCTCTGTAGACCTCAGGTAGCACAGGTCAGGAGGAGCTCACCGGGCCCAGAAGGAACCTCCAGCTGAGGTTGTTCCTGGCCCTCACAGAACCTGGGAGACTAGTTCCAGGCAAGTCAGTGTATCAAGAGCACCTAAGGGATTCAGGGTCATACCCCTGACAACAGAGGTTCCAAATGCACACTTTCATAACCCAGTTCTACTACGGGATTTTAACATGCTAACTTCCATAGCTGATAGGTGAAGAAGAAAGTCAATTAGGAAATAAGAAAAATGAAAGAGGTAGCAAGCATGCTGCCCTAATAGATTGACAGAACATTCTAGCTAACTAAGCTCAGTATGTATTCTTTCCGATATGCATGGAACATTTAACAAAGCAGACCATATCCTGGGCTATAAAAGTCTCACTTAGTTTAAAAAGATCAGTACCATATCAAGTATGTTTTTTGGCCAAAATAGACTTAAGTTAGAAATCAATACTTAAGTAATCTGGAAAGTCAGTAAATGATTAGAAACTTGCCAACCACTTTAAATAACATGAGTCCAAAAAGAAATTACAAGGGAAATTAGAAAGTATATTGAACTCCATGAAATGAAAACATGTATCCAAATTTGTGAGATGTATTCACAGTAGGGCTGCTTAGAGGGAAATTCATAACGTTAAATATTTATACTAAAAAGAGGAAAGAGCTGTAATCAGAAAATTAAGCTTCTACTTTAAGAAACCAGAAAAGAAGACACAAATTATCAGAAGGAAGGAAATTAAACTGAGCAGGAAATAGAGATTACAAACAGAAAAACAACAGAGATAAACAGTGAAACTAAAACAGATTCTTTGAGAAGATCAGTGAAATTCATAAACCTCTAGTTGGACTGTAGGGAATAAAGATAGAAAATAAAATATCAGTATTAGGAGTATATAAGGGGTTATCATTACAGAGCCTACAGACTTTAAAAAAGATAATAAAGATATATGAGTCAGGGATGGCAATGCTCACCTATAGTACCAGCACCCTGGAAGGCTGAGGCAGGAGGACTGTAAATTCCAGTCCAGCCTGGGCAACTTAGGAATGTAAGGAGACTCTGTCTCAAAATAAAGAATAAAAGGAGAGCTAAAGATGTAGTGTGAAGGACCTGAGTTCAATTCCCAATGCCACCAAAAAAAGAAAAAGAAAAAAGAAGAAAAATATGAAATCTGTGTAGCACTATATCACTATAGTGTAATTTGAATAAATAGTTAAATATTCTTATGCAAAAAAGCTGCAAGCCCATATAGCTGCTCTGTTGAGTCATAGCAAATTTTAAACAGTAAATAATTATTCTAATACTATAGTAATTCCACAAAATGGAAGAGAAGCATTTCCCTATTCAGGTCACAAAGCTGCCGATACTCTGGGAGGGAAACTAAAGACATTCAAAGAAAGGGAGCTATATTAACTAATATCTTTCATGAACATAGATACAAAAATTCTAAACAAAATTTTAATGCAAATGTATTAAATTTTATCCAGCTGCACACACATATATGTTTAGGCACATATACGTATGTGCACGTATATATTTATATAAAAGAAAACATATGTAAAGGATCATATACATGGACAAATGTAGTTTATCTCAAGAATATAACATTAGTTGAATATTAAAGGCTGAGTTTATATGATTTACCACCCTAGTGATCATTTCAGTAGATGCACAAGGTCATATTGTCAGTAAATGCTGTGGAGCATTTGATCAAATCCCACACCTATTCACAGTAACAGCTTCTAGCAATCTGGAATAGGAAGGAGCTACAGTACCTTGCATTGATAAAGGCAGTTGTAAAACAGTGCAGCATCAGGCCGACAGTGAGCTAGTGCATGCGGCTGCTCGTGCGGAGTGAAGCAAGTACGGTCTCTCTCACAATGCCTGCCCTTCGGCATCGCCCTGGCCATGGCAGTGAGTGCAAAGAACAAGAAAAGGAATCAGGGACACTCAGATTAGAAAGTAAAAGACAATCATACCACTGGTGGAGGTTGAAGCAGGATGATTTCAAGTTTGGGGCTAGCCTGGGCAACTTAATGAGACTGTCAAAATAAAAAATAAAGATAAAGGGCTTGGAATGTAACTCCGTGATAGATTCTCCCTGGGTTCAATCCCCAGTGCTGCAAACCAAAGAACAAGAACGAAAGAACAGGGCCGGAAATATAGCTCAGTGGCACAGCACCTTGTTTGGCCAGCATAAGGTCCTCAGTTTGATTCCTGGTACCAAGAAAAGAAAACAAAAGAAAGAAAATATAGCATTAAGTTGTCTTGTCTTCACCTGCCGGCCTGCATGTCATTCACCGAGGTAAACATGAGCCTCAGTGGCTACTGAACGTCTCAGATGTGACTGTTTCAGATGAAAATATGCTCCACGGTAAATGCTGGCTTTTAGAAACGAAGTGTGAAGAAAGAAAGAACAGCTCTTTCAATAATAATTTTTTACTCATCACATAATGAAATGATTGAATTTCACATCTAATGCAGCTGCAAGAAAAATTCAGGTCCTACAGGTGGCTGGCACTGTTTCTACTGGACTCTCTTGTTTTATGTTGAAAATTTTATGGCATCCCCAAACCACCTGTAGAACTACTGGGTAAGTTAGTGACGATGTGATTCGTGAGGTTGCGAGAGAGACATGAATTGTATTTTTACGTATCTTGGAATATGCAGGCAGAAATTGGAAAGATATCACTTACTGGTGTTTAATACCACTTTGAATACCACTTAAAAATACCACTTAGCATCACAATATGAAATCTCTAGAAGTGAAATGAATAAATACGTACAACTTCTTGACAGGAAAAGAAATCACTTACTGTTGATAATGGAAGGGCCAGGTGACTGGATGGTAAGATTCTGTTTGTGGGTCCAAAGCTACCCAGTCATTAACCAGATTGAGTAAATGCCACAGATTCACTAACTGCAAGTTTGGTGAAACCACCACCAAAGAAAGCAAGATTTTTAAAGAGGGTAGCAAATAGGTACTAGAAAAAAAGAAGAGAGGAAGAGGAAAAAAAGCAAGAGAGAAAAACTTGGAAAAGCAGTACTTGGCAATCTTACTCTATTATAGTTTAGGATCTATTATAATTCTATAGTAATCAAGATAATGTAACATTGGCGTAAAAACAGACATGTAGGCCAGTGAGTACAACAGACCATCCAGAAATGGTCACAAACATGTATGCTGAATTTATTTTTGACAATGTTCAAAGCCAATTCAATGGGAAAGTGTAAGCTTTTCCAAAAGAGCTACTGAAAAAATGGAATAGCCTTGAGCAAAAACTAAACTTCTACCCTTTCTTCACACAACCCATGAAACTTAACACGAAAGGGATCATGGATTTAAATGTTAGAGCTAAAACTGTTAAACATCTAGCAGAAAACACAAGGGAGGCCGTTAGTACCCTGGAATTAGAAAATTAGTTTTTAAAAATCATACAAAAAATGTAAATTACAAAAAGTCTCTGATAAGTATGACTTTATTGTAATCATTTTGATTTGAAGTGCAGAACACACTTCAGGGAAGGACAAATTGTAACAGAATACATACCCTACAGAAGTCATGCGGTAAGGATATGTGACAGGGTCTAAAACTTCATAAGAAGAAGACAACACAACAAAAATTAGCATGATTTTTAAAAATACTTCACCACAGAAGACAGATGGATGGCAGAAATTCTCAAGAAAATGTGCTCAGCATTATGAGCCACTTGGGAAATGCAAATGCAGGGCCCAGTGAGATTCCACTGCATTTCCATCAGATGTGCTGCGGCAAAAAGACCATAGCACACAGTGTTGACATGGATAAGAGAGGGCCGGGCCGGTGGGCACAAGGTGGTTTGGGGAGGGATGGTGGTCTGGTGGGTTGGTGTCCCAGGTGTGTACGTGTGTCGGAGCCCTGCAGAATGAGCACTGTGAGCCCAGGGGCTTTATGTGCAGTGTTATCAATGATATCTCTGCAAGAGTGTAAAACAGTGGATGGGTTTGTGCAACACACAATGAATTTTCACTTCTACTTGTATTTCTTGGCAGAGAAATATTATTCTAGTAAACATGAAACAAAGAAAAAGGAATGGGATACAAAAAGATTTTGTGGCTTGCCAAAAACTCACAACAGGACCAGGGCTAGAGGCCAACATCCTTTTGCTCCTGTCTGACTTTTTCTCCTCACCTCTCCCACCTCTCCTCCCTCCTTTCTTCCTCCCATCCTTCCATCCATCTATCCGTCCATCCATCCATCCATCCAAGAAGAATTTCTCCTCTTTGCCTTTATGAGGCTAAAAGAAGCCAGGAAAATAATGTTTTGGAGTTATTCTTTGACAATGATACTATTTCCTTCTTACGAAGTCTAAGGAAAGAACAATTCCTTGAGCAAAGACTTACTAACTAATAAACATTTTAAAAGGTTGGTAAATCAATTACTGAGTGACTTAAAATTCAATCTCTTTTAAAATAATTTAAAGATTGTACATGGCACACACACACACACACACACACACACACACACACACATACAGAGTTGCCAAGCTGTATTTTCTTTAATATTCCAAAAATGCAAAAATTACTTTTATCACTCCACATATGTATGAGTCAACGTATGATCAAAATGTACAGTGTATGTTTAAATTAAAAACATATTACAGTAAAAGACATACTGCCATTAATCCCCTGCAGAATACTTCTCACTTCCAACGCACTTATTCTGTTGTTATTATCACTTTCTGAAGCAATTCTAGAAATCCTCTTTCCGAAGTTCCTTATGAGGAGAGGTAAAAAGCAGTGAATGCTGCTGTCCCGTGCCAGCCAATGGAAAGGCAGCTCATAAACACGTGACAGAGTGTTCTCTCCACCTTAGTCACCGACCCGGCACTGTGTGACTTCTGAGTCTTCCCCCAAGTCAAAATGACCATGAAAGGGAAATATTTTGAATTGATTCAGGACATCAAGGTAGTCATGACAGTGCAATTGAAGCCACTCATGAAGGAGGATTTCCGGATGGAATAAGTATGTTCAAAGAGAAGGGGACTATTTGGAGAAAATTAATGGCATTGTCTTTCACAATAATATAATTTTTAAAAAAAATATTAAACATTCACTGTATTTTCAATCACACCTTGTATGCGCGTGCTTTGCTGTGAGCACAAGCTCTAAGAGTCGTCTTAGAGACTAAACAGGAAGCATGCCTTTGCCGTCTATCTGCTGGTTCCTTGGTGTGAACTCTGTACACTTGAGCTTGGTTGTCTGTGAGATCTGCAGAGAGGAGCTGAGCCCCTAAATCCTGCAAGATGAAGTGGGATCCTACAAAGTTGTGTCTCCCACAGTGTGGTTATAAAGAGCCAGTCCTCTGGGCCAAGATTCCCAGGCGTCTGTGCTGTGGGAGGTCTGCGTGGGACCAGAATCTCTTCTGTAGCTTTGTAGGGGTGATCTGAATGTGGGGAACTAACTCACTTTCATCCAGAATGCCAACTTACAATTTGATCACTGTAAGAAGAATGCTTCTGTCTGCTCACCAGAATACCTCCTTTCAGATGACTGTGTTAGGTGACCTGGGAAACCGGCTCTTTTCCCGGAAACCTGGGAAATCAGATCAGGACAGAGTGGGTTATGAACTCTCCCTGGAGTACAGGCCGCAGCAGAGTGAGGAATATCGCCCTTGCGGTAGGAGGTCACCCCTCTGGGCAGCTTGTGTTGGATCACAGGCTTAGGCTACAGGACTAGGGGTGCTCTGCAGAGTCTACTCCAACGTCTCTCTGACACTCTCAAGTGAAGCGCTTTAAGCTCTTCCACAGAAAATGTGGGCCAGGGAGAAGAATGAGTATTTTCAGAGTAATAGCATTGCTTCCCCACTTTGTGGAGGGTGGGGCTGGGTTTGGGCTGGTACCCTCTTTCCTGGGTGCCCCTGCACTGGTTGTAGTATATCTGCCGGTGTGGGAGCCTGGCCTGCTCATATGACAGGGTCAGAATTTCCCTCCGAGTTGGCCAGCAGGGCTTGGAATGGCTAGCCAGCAGGGGACGATGTGAAGCATGAGACAGCTCACCACAAGCAAAGCACCCACTGCATGAAGTATATTTCTACATGAATATATTTTTCCTGAAGAGCCCACTACAGTGTGAAATTAGTTCCAATTGAAAACTCGTGGACCTTGGAGCGATTGGAGAATGTGTTGATCATTCGAAGCACGGATGAGATTTCACTCTCGTTTTGAGCCAAGCACTATTTTGGGTGTAGGGCATGGTCTGCGTGTGTCAGCCACAGGGCCAGGCACGGCTCAGGCTTCACTCATCATCCTGGGTGTTTGTGTGCAGCAAAGCTGCGCAGCAGAGTTGTGGGCTTTTCCTGATCATTCTGTGTAAGCAAAGTTTGCAGATTGCTGGGCCCTTTCTTATCCCAACAGGTGCTTAGAATGGCTCAGCAATGGTGGACTTTTATGGAAAGAAACCACTCTTCACATTTTACTTTCTATTTTTTATGATAGTGCATCAGTAACATCTTTTTTATTAATGTATGTTTGCAACACATTTTTACTATGTTCATTTGGGGGAACTGGTACATATATGTATGACATCTTGGTCATTTTTACCTGCTTCTCCCCTCACATTTCTTTTGTGCATTTCCATAGGGTCTACCTCACTATTTGCTACCATCTGTCTTTATTTTGCTGTTTAAATTATTTGTATTTTGGATCTCTCATACTAGAGAAACCCTGACTTCCCGTGTCTGATTTATTTTACTTAGTTTTACGGTCTCAAAGTCCATCCATTTTCCTAAAAATAACTCAGATTTATCCTTCTTATGGCACTACGGAAATTAGTGTGGATATTCCTCAAAAAATTCAAGAAGAAATTCTAAGTATCTTCCCGAAAGAGTTCACATCATTATATTATAGTTATACATCCACATCCACGTCTACAGAAGCACAACTCACAGTAGCTGATTATGGAAGCAGCTTCTACACCCATCAACAGGTGAATGAATGGATAAAGATGGTGAAGTGCTAGGAAATCTCAATAGCCTTATTTTGGCTTTTGGGTAGAGTCAGCCTAGAATGGAAATATAATTGATCCTCATTGCTTGTAGCCCCCATGTTGGTGCATTTCTCTGCTCTCTACAATTTGTTTGTGTTCTCTAAATCAGTTTTTGATTCTCATAATATATACAGAATGGCAAAAAAAATTGAGTTTCCTGAAATTCATGTTCCCAGCTGAAGTTGAAGAAGGTCACGTTCTGCTCTCTGGCTTCAGCTCTCACCCTAGGAAGTGTCTCTTGAGTGGTCTATCTTGTGTTGCATTTGAGCTTTATATTGATGATTGGCTAATTAAAATGATGCCAAACATCTTGCTGAAATGCTGTTTAGTGTCCCTAAACTCAAGAGGCCGTGATGTGTGTTAGAGAGAAAACGTGTGTGTCACCTGCATTTCATTCAGGCATCAGTTAGGGTGAGGTCCATGTGAGTCCACAGCGTACTGTATTAGATAAAGTACTTATGAATAGGAGTGTACACAGTACCTCTGTTGATGAAAATCCAGGCTGTGCAGGAGCCTAACCCTGTGTTTAATGGCTTAGTATCTCTAGGTTGGCATTTGTGGCAACTCTGTAGACATAAATACCCAGTAACAGGAGGTGACTTGGCCTGTCCTCGGAGGAGGCAGCAAGGACAGCATCAGCACAGGAGCCAGATGGAAATACCATTGCAGTGGCCGGAGTCATGTTCCTGCTTCTGCCATCACCTTTTCCATTTTTGCATTTGAACTGCTGAAACACTATGTGCTTTGACTTTGAGATTTCTGTGATGTGTGCTCTCACCCCACACATATTGAGACCCGCATTAAAATGACACTGAAACCCAGGACAGAATCACAGAAAGAATTCCAAAGGAAGGACTAGGAACTGCAGGATTAAGACAAAGGTTCTTAAATCAGCGTGTCCTTGATGAGTGGTCCCTGGTGTCTTTGGCAGCATCTTCACTGTTCGGCAGCTGGTGTTGGCAAAGGTTTGATAGTAGGTGGTAGATCTGGTGACATGCCGTGCCCTGCACTGTGGGCTCCTGAGGCCACCAGTGTGGCAGAGAGCTTAAGGACAGCGTCCAGGCGTGAACGGCCTGTTGGGGGCCCTTCTGTGGGAGGGGTGGGTCTGAATGCAGATAGAGCAATGACCGCAAGTCTTGGGAGAGCCCCTGGGGTAAGCACGTTCGCGAGGGGCCATTTGTTTCCCTTAAATGGTATTTGAAGTAAAGAGACTCGAAAGGGGTCATAGGGTCAGGCTCAGCCCTGCTTCACAGGGACCAGTGTAGGGCCACGGCCGTACGGCAGCATGCTGACAGCTCCAAGAGCTCAGGCCAGGAGTGTCCTCTGAGCACATGAGGATGGGCTCTCAAAGAATGCTAATGCACCATGACAAACCAGGTATATCCCAAGGGGTTGACTTGCCTTGCTCAGTTTCCCCATGTACTTTGTCAACCTATGAAACCACCAAAAAGCTAAGCAAGAGCTCTAAGACATGGCTGATGCCTCTCCTGAGACTGGTGAGCTGATGCACTCCTAGAGAGGTAAGAGGTGCTGTGTAGGCCTCAGGCATCCATCCATGCACACTGCTGTGGGGGCGTGAGGAGGTCAGGAGCACAGACTGCAATTCACGGACAGGTGCACTTGCACACACAACATCACTGCATACGTGTAGAGAGACCCAAGACAAAGGCAATACTTTGTCTTCAGTGTCCTCGTCTGTAAATGAGCATCAGGACAGCAGGCCCTCAGAGGGTGTGGGGAGGGCTATGAGGATCATCCTTAGCACAGACCTGGGCAGACTGTGTGCCAGGCACTCAGTGACTGTCAGTCGTGATGTAAGCCATCCAGCATCCCAGGTGTCTTCTCTCACACTCTGAACCTGGGGCAGCTCCTTTGTCCCATGTGGTGCTTCCAGGGCTGTGGAGAAAGAGGAAACAGGACACAGGTGGGCAAGAAGGGATGTCCCGCTGTGCAGGTGAGGAACCCTGGGTGTGGATGAGAGTTGAGAGTTTAAGAGAAAAGGTCTTTTAAAACTAGAGCTATTGGGCTAGGGTGGGGCTCAGTCATAGAGCACTTGACTAGAATGGGCAAGACCCTAGGTTCCAACCCTAGAACCACAAAGATTGAAAAGCTAGAGCCCTGGGTGCTAGGAGGTGTTTCCTAAAGGGGGAGAGAGGTCAGGAGGACATCAGGAGAACATCAAGAATGGTCAGAGAAGTTAGTTGTCTCAGCCCTGGGCCTTGACCACAATCTCGAAAGCAGAGATGAAAAATGGCAAGATAAGGACAGATGTTACCCAGATGTCACCAACAGCCCAAGGGGAAGCCGTGGAGATCCAGCTGTTACATTGCAAATGAGGTGGAATGAATGGACACCCAGGCAAGGTGAGTGTTCATTATGCGTTGCTTTTCTGTTGAGTTAGAAAGGAGCTGTACTTAGAGATGGCAGTAAAGTCACTAAGCAAAGGCTGTCCTTGATTTTCTTTTTTGGAGAGACAGATGATTCACTAAAGAAATGCACCTTGTGGATACAGCTTTTATGACTGTGCACCTAAAATATGTAATTATAGGAGCTTTTCAAGCATTGTTTTCCTAAGTTACTTTTGAAAAAATGTATTTTCATTTATCTTTTCCAAGTCAAAGCATATCTTTTTTCTCTTTTTTTGTGACAAGGTCTTGTGTTGGCCTTGGACTTGTTATTTAGCCCAGGATGGTCTCAGACTCTTGAGGGCTGGGATTATGGGCAGGCACCACCATGCATAGGTAACTCTTGCATTTTGGGGGAAGAGACTGTTGTAACATGAAGAATTTGGACCTTGTCCTTCCGCAGTGTGCCACTGGAAACAGCTTCCTTGGTGTTTTATTCTGTGCTGTTCAACAGCCCTTCTGGGGCCACCAGATACTGCCCGCTGGTTCAGAAAGGAATTACGGTGAGAGCTTTATCAATGAGGGCTAAAGATTCCAGTGACCCTACGTGGTGAGAACTTTATTGGATACAGGAAAACAATCACAAAGCTGGAGATATTTTTCAAAATGTCAAAGACAGGATGTAAGATATAAAACATAAATCAATCAATAGTAACTTGAATCTGTTGGATGGATAAATCCAGAAAAACAACCATTTTGACCCAAGAGCCTGAGCCCATGAGACAGATATATTCAAGGTTAGGGAAGGTTGGTCCACAGAGCTGACTGGAACTACCATATCCCTGTGAGGTAGAAGATGCTGCTCTCACCACATTATAGGAAAGGAAACCAAGTCACAGGAACTCAGCCCAGGCTACCTGATTAGAATGGGGCCATATCTAAGATCAACAAGTAGATAGCAGGACAATTTTGGAGACATACTCTTAGGAGTGGAGTTTTAATGTCTTTTAAAAAAAATCAAGTGAATATGGGACAGAAGCTGCTTGGCTTCTATGTCAATCCGTGTTTACTAGAGGAACAGATAGAAGAATTTATAAGATGGGCTTACCCATAGAGTCAGTGTGGTGTCTGCACACTGGAGACCAGAGGGTTCAGCTGAAGGTCTGGAGCTCACTGCAGTGTCCTGTGTGAGTCTGTATAGGAGATTGATGAGTCTGCAATGGAGGCTCAGGAGGCTGTCCCTGAAGGCCAAAGGATCTGCACCAGGGGCCAAAGAGTCTACCCTGGAAGCCAGGAGATGATGGTCAAGGTAAAGCAAAGACTGGAGCTTCTCTGAAGAAACAGAAGCAGACCCATCCTTCTGCATTTCCTTTTTATACCATCCAGGCAACAAAGCGCCCTTGGGTGGGTCTTCCATACCATAAGATGTGGAATTGCTGAGCCAATTTAGTTGAGCTTCTCTTACTGAAGTTGACACAGTCAGTCCACCATCTCAGCTTCCGAGGTTTTCAGTTGAGGCATCTAGCAATGTCTACTCAGTTGGTTTCTGTGAACAAATTGGTGAGCCTGGTGGCTGGGTGGAATTGTATCAGCAGGGCTGAACTCTTGAGCCAGGCAGTCTAGCAAGCATTGATGAGTGTCTTGGAGGGAAGGTGCTTTGGTTGCGTATATTCCACAGAGTATTGAAAGACAGTCTATTCATAAGTGGACACATTGCACAGTTTTTGAGGTGCTAAAGATGACTAGAGTAACAGTTTGCTGGTAAAGCTACCTATCAGATAAAAAGTCCCCCTTTAGGGTGATTCCAGTTTTCCAAGGTGCATTTTTTACTTTCAGAATTCCTAAGCACTTAGTCAGCTTTCACACCCCTGGAATCTGGCGTACATTATCACTGCATGTCAGCAGCGGGCTTTAGAAGAGAGTATAGATGTTTAAGGCATCTGTTTAACCATAAGTCAACTCTTTGAAATCTCTCTCTGTCTCATGTGCACACCTTATGGCTCCTTCTGTGTTAGAATCTGGACTAAACTCCAATATCACACTTAATGGAGTTAACACCGTCTTGCTTTTTGCTTAGTTCCCTGCAGTTGACCCCGTATCTCATCCATGAATTTGCCATTGTTGGCTGGTCCCCTCTTTGTCTGTTCACCAATACTTCTCATGTCAAACACACTTAAGGCCAGGTGCAAGTGCCGTGCAACTGCAGTGTTTCCTGTGTGCCATGTTGGGGGTGCAGCTCTGTCTCACCCTGGCCTGGATTCATTATTTTTTTGGTTTCCTTAATTGTGACTTTCTTGAAATTATTCTGCTTTTTTTTTTTGTTTGTTTTTTTTTGTTTTTTTTTGTACTGGGAATTGAACTCATGACCTCAGGCTTTCCAGGCAAGTGCTTATGCCGCTGAGCTACATCCCTGGCTCTTAAAATTATTCTGATAAGGACTTTCACTTAAGATGTAGAGGTAATTAGCTTATATTTTCCTTTAGTAAGAAAGGAAAACTAAAGTGTTAATCTTTTTTGATAACTGTAGGATAAGGAATCTGTGTCCTGTTAGTTTCAGTGGTGACCAATTTGCTTTGTTGGGTGGGGTGAGGCTTCTTACTTTGGGGCTGTCACATGAACTCTGGGTTTATGCTCATCAATATTGTACAGTATCTTTGTGTATTTGATGTACTTCAAACAGTTATAATCATTATTATTTTTTTAATGGTACTAGGGGTTGTACCCAGGCAGGGCTTTTGGAGCCCTATGTATACTTAGCTTTTTAAACTTTTATTTTGAGACAGGCTTTCACTAGGTTAAGTTGCCCAAGCTTGGCTTGAATTTGTGATCCTCCCGCCTCAGCATCCTAGAGTGCTGGGATTACAGGGATGTTGCTATCACCCTAAGCTACAGTATTTATTTTTGATGCTTGACTTCCCCTTTTTTGGCTAGTCGGAACCCTGTAATAGTCACTTCTCTGTCCTTGGACAGAAGTCCTGTCACCTGTGATGGCTTCTTTGGTTTCTGCACAACAAAAGCCTCAGTCTCAGGTTACACAGTCTCCCCACAGTGTGAATGGGGAGCAGCACTCAGAGTGTGTATGGCTCCTTGCCCTTGTGTTCAGGTATTGTCACTGGTCAGAACTTGCAACGATGTAATTCGCAAGAATAATCAAGATCATCTGGTAGGATTTCTCATTTAGTTTGAGAATGACAAAATTGAGTTGGGTTTTATGCCTGTGTACACGCTTACACTTAGTATCTTTGCTCTTCAAGACCTTAAATAATGATGTATTTATTTTATTATAGAATATATGTGTACACACAAACATAGGCTTTATGAATACATTTTTAAAATACCAGGAGTAATACTAATAACAAGACCATTGAACCAGTTTTAAGGTTTTTTTTTTTGTAGTTTTCTCCATTTTAGAACATATTCTACTAAACACATAGAGGCAGAATATTTGTGCTCTAAATTTCCTTGGAATATTTTTCATGTGTTTGTGACTGTCTGACATAAAGTTGGGGAATTTCTTTTGAATTTGCAGAGGTTTTCCATTTTGTAAAGCGTAACATGACCGTTTGAATATGTAAAATGCAGAACCTCAAAGGTTATACTCATATGTTTGCTAGTATATGTGTAGTGTATAATCTCAAAACAATTTCAGACACATCTCCCTCAGGCCTATTGTTTTTCCCCTGTTTCCTTCTAGCCCTTTTGGTAACCATTTCCCCTAGATGGATTTTAAAAAAAAATCTTATCAGTTACTCTCCCTCTCCCCATAAGTTAAATTCTGTAGTTAACACTTTATGTCAGTACTTGGAGTGCTTTTTTGGCTACATCATCCCTTTCACATTTACCTTGATTTACTAGCCATTCCAATACTGATTTTCATTGGAGTTATTTTCCATCTTTTATTATTAGAAATAATGCTATAACAAGTGACTTTGTCCATTTTTGCTACTGTGTCTTTAGATAGTCTTTTAGGAATAGGATTTTTGAGGTGAAGGATAAGCTCAGTTTTCTAGCTGTTGTTTAATTTCTTTTTCCTGGGCTCTGGCTGTTTGGCTTTCACAGGAATGCAAACAGTGCCTCTTTGGCATCTGTTGATCACTAGCATATGTTGTCATATGCTTAGAGAATTGCCACCAAAGTGAATTTTAATCTGTGTTCCTTTTGTGCTTAGTAAACTTGGACATTTTTTTAAATGCTCAAATGACATTTTAATTTCTTTTTCTCTCAGTTACTTGTTCTTAGTTTTGCACATTTTTGTGTTAGGCTCCTTTCCATTTCTAACAGTTTTTCACTCACGAATGATACTCATTGCTTGCCTTTGATAAAAGTTGCAAATAGTACTCCCAGTTGTTCTTCATCTTTTGAATTTCCTTATGACAGTTTGCATTGTAAAGTTTTTGTTTTAAGTTCTTATGATGTTAGATTTAGCACTATTTTATCTTTTTAGAGGGATATTTAGACCATCACCCACTTCTGGGTTATGAAGAAGTACACTTCCATGAACTCAAGGTTAACCAACCCATGTAGAATTTATCCCAATAGCGGGACAATATGCACAGCAGTTTTTTTTCCTTGTTGTTTTGTTTTGTTTATTTTTGCATAAGTTTATTTAACAAAAAATTTAATATGAAAATATACATGACACACTTGTCAGCCATAGTAGAGCTAGTTCTTTGGAGAGTGGTCATGGAATTCTCTGCTGAACAGTCATTGTTTAAGCTCACTCCAAGGCTTCCAACATAATTCTTTTCTAGCTCCAAGGAAAAACAAACACCCGATGCCTTACAGGGACTGTGTTGAAATTCTGACTGAACCTGGGGAGTACTGATGACTTTGTGATCTTGCCCAAAAGCATGGTATATTTTTCACTTATGGATGTCCACATTTTTTCCCTTTCTTTCAGCAGTGTTCTGAATTTCTCATATCAAGATTGCCACATCCATCATTTATGTGGCTTGATAGTGCATTTTTCATCCAGTTATTTGAAAAGTGGGGTATTTTCTCCACTGTATTCTCTCAATATTTTTGTTACACATGAAATTTATTGATTCTCTTGTTTAATTTAAATCTGATCTGAGGGTCAGGGATATAGCTCTGTGGCACAAGTGCCTGCCTGGCAAGCACAAGGTCCTGGGTTCAATTCCCAGTACCAAAAAAGAAAAATCCTATCTGACTACATTTTCATTGTGTTTATTAAAACCTTCTCAGGCACGCTTGAATTTTTAGACAGATGTATCTGGCTTCGTGCTGCTTCCTCTGATTCCCATGCCTCCAACTGCTTTCTGTTGCTGCTTGCTGCTTTCTCCGATGTACCCATTACCGAGCTGAGTGGTTGTGGTAACGGTTGTACGTGCATAAGTTTCCTCACTCTGCTACAAATGTCCCAGCGTACCCTCACCAATGAGATCGTGGTATTTGGACCAAGGACTTTGTATTTATCAGATTACATGCAAAGTTAAGTAAGTACCCCCTGCTTCCTCTTTTACTGTTTTCTTAAATGAAGAATCATTGTGGAATTTTGCTGAATGCCACTCTGACAGTTTTGAAAATGAATACTGTATGTGTCATCATCACTTTTATTTAAAGATTTAAATTGTTTATTTCAGTCTCTAGAATTACAAAATAACTCTTTGTGTATTTTAAGTCATAGTTTCCTGAGTTCCACCATATTTTATATCAACATTACAACCCCAAATTAAATTTTATTGCTCTTGCCTGGTATATTCTTTCACATCCTTTTATCTGTAATTTTTCTGGGGAGGGGTTAAGTTTCTCCTGTGCATAGAGTGGAGTTATTATTTTGTGGCCTGAAAGCTTGGTTTTTAATAGATGAGCTGAACTGGCTTGTCTTTATTGATAAACTCAGTGTTCTTCGTTTCAGCTCTGCCCCATGTAGGCATACCACAGATGCACGTGTACGTGGCATACACACACAGGGTGGTATTGGGGGCTACTTTTCACCATCATTTATTGTTTTATATCCTTGATGACAGATACCCTTTTTGACTGGAATGAGATGGAATCTCAGTG
>NW_004955504.1:5037885-5048597 GCF_000276665.1 Chinchilla lanigera
TACAACATTTTACAACATATCACAAGCACAATACAGACAATACAGAGTTCCAAACAAAGTGGTAGGGAATTAACAATGGTGGTTGTATTACATATTGACGGGCGGGGCGACTCAGTGGGGTTTTAATTTGGATCTTTACCGAGAGCTAAAGGAGTTGAATATTTTTTCAGCCATATGGTGATTAGCCATTTGTACTGCTTTTAGAAATGTCTCTTCTATTCATTTGTCTACTTATTGTTTAGATTACCTAGTCTTTATGTTGTTAAATGTTTTGAGTTCTTTATATATTCTGGCTATTAACCCTCTGTCAGAAAAATAGCTGGTGAAAATTATTTCCCATTCTGTAGGTTGTGTTTCCACTGTTAATGGCATCCTTCACTGTGCAGAAGCCTTTTGATTCAGTTCAACCCCATTTGTTCACTCTTGCTACTATTTCCTGAACCACTGGAGTCCTTTCCAGGAAGTTGTCTATGCCTACATCTTGAAGTGTTTCTCCTATGTTTGTATCTCGTACTTGCAGAGTTTCGAGTCCTGCACTTAGATCCTTGATCTGTTCTGGGTTAATTTTTGTACAGGGAGAGAGATAAGGTTTGGGTTTTAATCTTCTCCATGGGGATATCCAATTTTCCCAGCACCATTTGTTAAAGACACTGTTTGTGGGGGTTTTTTGGCCATTTTTATCTGGCTGACTTTTGTCTAAGTAGCAGTCTTGGGTTTTGGTGTGGAGCAGACTTATTCATTATTGATTGCCATCTTAAACTCATGGAACAAATCCATCCATTCATTTTATTAAAAAAAACAACTGAATCTTTATTTTTACAATGCTGACCTTCAAGTCTGCCAGAGAACAAAACCATTTTTCTTCTTAAAATGAGGTGTATACTTCAAATGTGTTTCAGTGTATTTGATCTCATTTTTAGTACTTGGGCAACCCAAACTGTAGTGGTTGTTTACTTTTTCCTATGTCAGATTGCAGCAGAGGGATCTAAAACAGATCAAGAACAGCAACAGTGAAAACTCCATGCTGAGGTTGTGCTACTGAGCATGAATGCAGAAAATAAAAAAGGAACAACAGGGGGCTGGGGATTTAGCTCAGCGGCAAAAGCGCCTGCCTGGCAAGCGCAAGGTCGTGAGTTCGGTTCCCGGTACCGGAGAAAAACCACAAAAAACAAAACAAAACAAAAAAAAAGGAACAACAATGTGGAAAATCTTTATTTCTCTGCTGAGATGCATAATAACTGACTTTAGGACCTGGGAGAATGAAGTAATTGACTTTCCATTTGAAAATAGCTAACTTGATGTAGAGTATTTAATTCTCAGTTTTCAGTGGAGTAAACAGTTTTCAAATATTTCTTTTCTTTTCTTTTTTTTTTTTTTTTTTGTTTTGATTTTTCTCCGGTACCAGGAACCGAACTCATGACTTTGCGCTTGCCAGACAGGCGCTTTTGCCGCTGAGCTAAATCCCCAGCCCCAAGTTTTCAAATATTTCAAAACTTGAGGTGTAAATTTTTGCTTCTTTCCTGCTTTGGTGTCTTGCCCCTGTATGTCTCTACCCACTACATCCAAATATTGGTGAACAGTTGCTGTTCTTGCATAATCAAGCAAAGAAAGTAAGAGGTATTCATTCATACCACGTTTAAGATAATGCTCTCTTCTAATAAAATTATAGTATAATAAAATATACTGGCCCATAAAACTCAAAAACAAAATTCACAAGTGATTCCAGAGTGGAGAGCTGACAGGATGCTTATTTTAGAAGTTTCTCTGAAATGGTTTATCTGCATTTACATGTATTTGAGTTTATGTTCTGTCTTCAACTTAGTAGCTTGCCTTTTACATATAGTTAAAGTTCTTCAGAAGCATTAATTGAATTTCCTGCCAAATTTACCTAACTCTTTCTCACTGCTAGATAATTAGGTTATTCCACATATTCTTGATATTATAATCATGGTATGATATCTTCCCCATATAGAGAGAGCACTTTGTGTGCTTTTCATAGTCATTTCTTCCTATCAGTTATGAATTACAAAAAGTAAAATTGCTGGTTTACAGGAGGATTTACAAGGTCTTAAAGCATACTTTGTAAAGAAGTTTCAACATTTTGCAGCTGACCTGAATTAACAGTCCCTTCCTGTTTTTTTTTCTTTCTGTTTAATAACACAAACTGTAACCATTCTGCCATGTTTCCTAGGTTCTCTTTGGATGGTATATAATTTCCCGAATGTTTGTATAAGAGTAATAACAGAAGAATAAAATTAGCTGAGCTGTTACAGCTATGCTTACATTGCTGTCCCTGGTGACATCAGGCTGGGGAAGGAAGGCGAGACACTTTCTGTGTGTAAACACAGCTATATTTAGATCTAAGGGGCTGTCTGAGACCCAAGATCAGCAGCCACATACCGTTCCACTAAAAATTCTAATGCATCTGATGCAAATGTCCTAAAGCTAGTGACATTTGAGCAAACAATGCCCAGTAAATGACTTAGTGCTTATACAGGATTAAAATTATACAGTTGCGTATTCAATTAAATAACAAAACCATGACCTATTTGATGCATAATTCTGTGACTCTTATACAATAGCTATAACTTGTGTATAATTATGTATCCTAACTTACAAGATGTGTATATTGCACATAACATAATAAGTTATATAGTGTATAATTTATGAATATAATTATATTTTTATAGTAATGGATCATAATCATATGCTATTCTGTAATTTACATGTTAACATCATGGCTCTTTATTTAAAAAGTTGCATACCTAATTAGAAAACTTACAATAGGAATCAAATTTAAAATAAATAAAAATTTTATCTGCTTCTTCCATCTTTAACAAATGAGAGACTGAAATAAAATATTTCCCAGTTTTACTGGGGAAGAAAGGAATTGTGGTACATGAACATAATATTTGGTTTGAAATTATTCATGAGGTGTATTTATCATTTAGAAAATAATGATATTTAAGATCAAGCTAAATTGGAGTTTTAATCATTAATTTGAAATGGAAAAAAGAGCACAGCATGTTCCTTCTTGAAATAAAAGTCAGTTTGGGGAATTACGAATTTTGGTGTTGAGTTGATCAAAGTAATTCCCCTTGCATAGTTGTCTTGAGGGATGTGGGTTCATTAATGATCTGTGAAATGTATAGACAGAGAAGACTGGTGGATGATGTCATATGCCTGAAATAAGTTGGGAATCACTGTCAGTAAAATCGAGAGGTTCAGAAATTGCAAATATACTTATGTTACTAAAGCGAGATATTAGAAATGAATATGTATACACTCCTAAACTGTGGATGGCACTCATGACATGAATAATATTTGAAATATTATTGTGACCAGTTTCAAGGAAATAAATGCTCTAATTTCTGGGGTCTTCAAAATTTAAGTATTGATAGTATATGGAAATACTGTTTATTTCTGTTGTAATATTTAATGTGCCTTCCATCCTTTACAGTGTTCAAGAAAAAGGCCTTCGTTTTAAATACAGCCATAAATTGTAGTGTGGAAGGAAATTCATGAAGCGTTTATGGCCTATATTGTTTTCTGTTTGAGTATTCATTTTGCCCAGCATGTCTGCATAATAGATTTAATTCCTTTTCGCTTTATGTTGAAATTTGTTACTTACTCAGTAGTCAAATTGAATTTTTAAAAAAGATGCGCTGATTCTCCTGATTGACTAAGGTTAATGTCCTATATGGGGCTACAAACAGTGATTCTCAGTGTGTGTAACCCACACTGATCACATTAGGAAAAGCTGGGAACCTGTTGGAAATGCAGATTCTCAGGCCCCACCATAGGACAGTTGAGTCAGATGCCCTAGGGCTGGCCCAGTGGTCTGTGTTCCTGTTTCTTTCTTCCTGGTGACTGTGATGCACTTTGTATAGTTAAGAGTCATGGATGCTGCGTGTTTTTCACAGACTGTCCCTACATGGAAATCGCCTTCCTCCTCTTCTGCAACGATGACTCCTTGCTGTTAGGAAACAGACTGCATCTGTGGTTTTGGATGAAGACCTGGTGTATCTGTTAGCTTTGGTTGTGTTACCAACCACCCCGGAATTTATCGGCTGAAAACAAATACGTGGGCTCTACCGAGTGGTTCTTCTGGCCCTGGCTGGGCTTTCTTTTATGTCTGTAGTCAGCCATGGCTTGGGAGCCTGGTCTGTCCTAAGCCTAGGCTTCCTCCCTCCACCAAGACCCTCCAGGCTCTGTCCCAGGCTCCTGCAGAATGGCGGGAGTACCTAGGCCTCAGAAGTGGCCCTGTGTCCTTCCCGCCGTGTTCTCTTTATCACCCCAAGCTTCGAAGCACAATCAGCTTCAGGAGATGAAGAGGAGGACTTTGCTGTCTCTGGGAGGAGGGGCAGCATGACACCCTGAAGGGAGAGAGGCACAGGGAGGACGTAATGGTCTGGCAAACACTCTACTGCACTGGGGCACCAGGGTCAAGACCAAGGACTTGTTGGCTGAGGAATTCTGGACCTGTATCGCGTAGTCGGTCCGATTACAAGCAGGGACCGAAGGGCTTTGTGATTTCCCCCAGCGCTGGAAAGTAAGACACAATGAATAAAAGAGAATGCACTGTGCACAGCCGTCAAGTTTCCCTGTAATCAGCGAGAGCGCTGCGTTTGTGAAAGTCAAGTAAACCTCAGCGTTTCACGAATGTGAGCATAGAAAACAAAATAAGCAGACAAGTAAAATACCTTTCACTTCAAGCATAGTGTCTCCACTTTTGGCCCTGGCTTTCCTGTGCAGTTTCTATAATATATTCTTTTTCTGTTAACATTTTTTCTATTACTTTATTTTTTACTGCATATTCTTTTCTATTATTCAGTGTATGTTTGTGATACCTAATAATTCATCATGGGGAGTGGGTGCATAGCTGTGCCGCACCTCAAGCTTTTGTCCTTCTTGTTCTCCTCTGCCCCTTCCCCAGATTCTCTTCCTGTCTCCTCAAAGTCTGTGTCCCTGTTTCCTATCATCTGTCTTTCACTTTTGCTCTTTAAATTATTTATGCTTTGGGTTTCTCATGTAAGAGAAACCATGTGATATTAAACCTTTTGTGTTTGTAGCATGCCACTCTAAGTTGTAAGATGCATGCTGTATGCACAGGGCCTTTTCTGTTGTACAGCTGGCAATGTTTCCAGGGACTCTAGGTAGTCTTCATTATCATGCATGGACTTTGATAACATATCTCTGGTGTGATTCTGCAACTGTTTACGTTATAATGAGTGCTCATGGTAAGTGAAATGTGGAAAAAATCAGAAAAATAATGTTCTTGATTAATAAGCTTTGAACCAAAAAATGATGGTCTTTTATCTTATTTATGAGTGTAGCAGTTTGAATAATTCATGTTATACTTTAAAATTGTAATGCCAGTAACAAACAGTTTTGTACAGTAATATTATATAATGAAGGAGCAGTATTTACTTGCATTGAGATAATTTGCTAATGTGAAATTAAAGCCATGATTTGCAAACCATGATCAGATATAGTCAATTAACATATAATTTATATTTTTAAGAGACAGCCTTTTATTTTTGCCTCTGATATATATTTAGGAAAAATAAGACATATTTGCTGGTATGATCAATCTGCACTGAATTAAAGCTCTTTCGTTCACAAATTCCAGCTCACTCCAGTCAGCATATTTTAAACAACTTTTCTATCTGAACTCTTTTTAGAGGAAGTATAAGACAACGTTTGTTTTCTCTGAGAGCACAATATGATACAACATAGATAATTCCATTAGCAATTAAATAGCAGTCACAGAAGCCAAGAAAATACGGCAAAGACTATACGGAAAACTTGATAGGGTACAAATAACATTGTAATAAGTCATCTGGGAAAGTTAGGTGAGATTGGTTTTGAGGTAGCCTGAAAAGATGTGTTGAGAGTAAAGTAATTGCAGATAATGCCAGAAGGGCTGACAGAGTGCTCATCAGGAAGGCTACTCCTGGAATTAGCCAAAATCACTTCCAGCAGCATACCTGTCAGTCACTGAATGATAATGCTGCAAAATAAATCATCCCAAGTTTAGTGGATTAATTCATGAATGTGATTCTCATTCAAGTCTGTGGGTTGGCTGGAATTTGGCGTGTTCTGATCAGGTAGATTCTGATCTTCTCCACTGAAATCCACCTTCTGCATGGATTGGAGGTTACTCCGGTGTTTTCTCACTGTGGGTCACCACAGCACAAGGACCGAGTGAAACATGCAAGCACTGCTCCATCACACCCACTGACTCTCCAGGAGGAGAGCTGGAGCAGAGCAGAGGTGATCCATCACGTCCTGAAGGGTTGGTTCAGGATGTCTTGGAGCTGAGACTCGTTTTTAGAGACAGGCACAGGCTAATCTGAGGTTTAATTTCATCTCTCCTTCTGACTGCTCAGCCAAACCCATGCCTCTCATGGTTTTGAAGACCCTGGGAGACTTGTTTTTTCCTCACACAATTTGCCTCCAAGCAGGGGGTCCGTTAGTAGTAGTAATTTTGAAGTGGCTAAATTTTTTTTCTAAAACTAGTACTGATGATTTGAAGAATAACTGAGACCAGAATAGGCTCTTGCATTAACCCCCAAACAGAACTGGCTGTAGTTATTTAATTTTTTCCTTTTTAAAATCAGAGTGTGTTACGGTTGGTATCTAGGTGTCCCTCCCAAAGCCTCATGCACTCTGCGGGGCTTTGGGGATGTGACTGCATTGTGGGTGTGTGATACTGGGTTAGTCTGCTAATGGGTTCGTGGCTGGGTGTGGTGTGGAGGGGTGCAGCCCGGTCCTGGCCTGAGGAGGAGGTTGCTGTGGGTGTGGCCTAGAACTGTGTACTGTGTATCCCTCCTCCTCCCTCCATGGCTGCTTCCTCCTGCCGAGCCATGAGCTCTTTCTCCTCTGCCAGGCTGCCCTGCCTTAGAGCCAGCTGACTATGGGCTGAAACTTCTACAAACTGTGAACAAAAAGAAACTTTTCCTCCCTTAACTGTGGGTGTTGGGTGCTGTGTCTTAGCGATGAGAAAGTGACTGAGACGGTGTGTAGCAGCTGTACAGAATAGTGTTCTGTTTGGCATATCGGTACATGTGTGTAATGTGCTTCGGACATGTTCTGCCACTTGTATTTTCCACCTTACTCTTCCCTTCCCCGCTTGCCCCTTCTTCTTCTGTAATGGTCTCCTTCCAGCTTTCATGGCATCTCTATGTTTTAGATTCTATGTTTGAGAGAAAACATGAAAAACCTATGCTATTTGTCTTTCTGAGTCTATCTTATTTTGTGCCAGTTCCATCTATGTATTTTCTTTCAAGTAACTTGATTTCATCCCCTTTTATGGCATATATATAGGATATATATACACACTATGTGTACTATATGCTATATATTTATAGAAATATCCTAGGCACCATATATATAGAATATACAGGATATACATGGTGCCTGGAGTGTTTCTACAGTTCAACTATTGTTAAATGCACCAGGATGAATACAGACATATAGGTATCTCTACAGTATGCTGAATTTCATTTTTTGGATGAATAGCAAGGAGTGATAGACCTGTGTCAGATGATGGCTCTTTCCTTCTCTTAGGTATCTGAGCAACCTCCATACAGGTTCCCATAGTGGCTGTATTGATTTACAGTCCTACCAACAGCGAAGAAGAGTTCTTTTTCACTCACGTCCTCTCCAGTTCATATAGTGTTTTGTATTCTTGATGAAAGTCTTTTTGACTGGAGTGAAATGGAGTCTTGGTGTAGTTTTGATTTGCATTTCTCTGATGGCTAAATATGCGGCATATTTGAGAAGTATTTGCCCATGTATTTATTTTTTATTTTTTTTGAGTTTATTGGCAAAGAATCTCTCCAATTGCTGTGCCACCTCTTTACTCTGTTGTTTTCTTTGCTGTGCAGAAGTTTTTTAATATTTGATGCAATCCTGTTTGTTGGTTCTTGTTGTCATTTCCTGTTTAAAGTCATATACATAGGTAATTTATCTGGAGTTTTTGTTTTAAGGTGAGAGATAAGGACCTATTTCAATCTTTTACGTATGGATATCGATTTTTTTCTACCACCATCCATTAAAGAGGTTGTCTTTTCTCTATCATATTTTTTACCCCTTTGTGTCTTCTGTGCATCTTTATGCACTTTAGGATTGCTTGTTTGCTTTCTCAGGACAACGTTCTTATTTTGGTGAGTGCATTCAAGCTGTAGACTGCTTTTGTTAGTAGGGCCATCCAAATGATAACTATTCTGTTGACCCACGAACATGGGAGGAGTTTCTACTTGCTGATACATCCCTTCTTTCACGTTTTGTATTTTGCACTGTAAAGAATTTACAACTCTGGTTAAACTTATTCCTGGTTACTTTATTTCTTTTGATGTTTTTGTGAATGGGCATGTTTTGCTGATTTCTTTTGCAGTGGGATCACTGGTATATAGAAAAGACAATGATTTTTGTATGTTGATTTTGTATCTTGCTCCTTGGCTAACTGTAGTTATTTTTTTATTGGGGAACATAAATAAAAAATGTGAAAAACTCTAGGCATGGCCTATAACATTAACCATATATAATATTAATAAGTCAAATAACTTGAATGTACTATCTGTAACAATTTAAAGGATATTTTTTTCTTTGCAGTGTGGAGGTACAATTTCATTCCATCCCCTGGGCTCTCTGTGTTTTCCAAAATTCTACTTAGACACTGATAAGCAGTCACTCTATAAACACAGTGCTATGTGCTGGGAACACTTACTTGGCTTTTACTATATTTTTTCTCTTCTTTTAAACTAAAAATATAAACGCAAGTGTTCAGCATATTTAGAACTCTTGAGTTAAAACCATTGGAAGTTTGTACTTAGCAGTATCCCAAGAACAGGAGATAAGCTACGTAATCATGGTTGATATGTTCCTTAGGAGAAGTCTTCAAAGTGAAGGATACAAGAAGAACCTAAATGTACTCAGCTTACTTGGGGCCATTTTTTTTCTATGTATTAAAATTTTAACTTTTACCAGATGGAATTTTAACTTTTGTTTGCCAAGGTGGGCGGGGCGTATGGTGTCTGAGTGTGTGTAATAACTATTATAAAGCTCTGGCCTCTGGTCTTTGATGAGCAGGTGGGGAGGAGGTGTAAACATGCTTCCTCGGTTGTGGTGAGGGTCTAGAAGGTCATGGGTATCCTAAGGTCTTTCTGGTGGTGTCTCCTCTATTTGTAGAAGAAAGAAACCCAGGCACAGTTGTTCCTGCAGTAGGGAGGTTTGTCTCTGCTGCATCTTTGCAAAGTTTAGAGTTGGGAGTTTGCAGTCGGTAGCGAGGCTTCCTGAGTAGACCTGGCCCTTTGCTGCCACTTTCCCTACCTGCTGCTTCACATCCTGGGGCAGTTGGGTCTGAGGCCACCACAAGGTGTCCAGGCTGGGAGGAGGGTGCTGTCTCTCTTTTTCAAAGAGCCCTGCAGGGAGAAACCCTGGAACGCTTTTGCCTGCCTCACCTTGTAGATTTACTCTCATGTTAACATGTGTGTGAAGCCCTTTGGCGAATACAAAGATTTAGGGTTTCTGTCCCTTTCTAGAATAGAGGAGCTGATGCTGGAAGCCATAGCCTTAACGCACATTGCTCAGTTTGTCTTTAGCATGTGTTCAAATACACGGCTGGGGACATGCATTATGGTACGTATCAAATCCCGGCATTTCAGTGACATTCAAAGAAATGTAATAATAGCGTGCAATATTTTGCCTTTCCATAGCTTTTATTTATCAGCTGCCTTGAAGCTGGTTGTGTTTCCACATATGTGCCTTGGCACATCTTAGAGTTAGATATAGTTTCCAAGCCAATCAAGCCACGTTCTAAAAAAGAGCTTGGGATTTAGTTGTGTTATTTCTGTTTTGTGGCTCTTTACGGGAAAGTTAAGGTTGGATTTATCTTAGTTTTGGAGTGGCAATTTCTTACATAAATTTTTGAGATTATCATTGTTACGAGTTTAAGTAATGAATGCTGGTTATGCTGTCTGAGCAAGTTAAAAACATTTCAGTGTTATTTCTAAATTCACATTTAAAACATTATCTGATTGCTAATAAGGGAAAGGATTTCTCTCCAGATCGCATGGTTTACCATCTATGATCATGAAACACATGAAATGGAGAGACATGTCAATCTTACAAATTTGAAAAATGGTCAGAATCCTTCAGAGAAGGAATTTGGTGGAGGCCTGGGCTGCCTTCCTATCTATTACTGGTTTGTTGGTGAGAAGTCAGGAGAGATAGTTAAGGTAAAGTAGCTTTCCCTAGCTTTTGGTTTATTGCATCTGCCTATTTTGAGTGCAGGTTATTGCCATTCACCAGCTGCCCTCTACATAAAGATGGAACTGTCTACAGAAAGCCATCCAAGTATTTGATTAAGCTTAATGTGGTTTTTTTTTGTGTTTTTTTTTAAATTTTTTTTATTTTAAAGAGTAAGAGAAGGATAACAATAATGGGGGGCTTACCAAATTACAGACAAAGTGGTAGGAAATTATCAATGGTTATTGTTTTACATATTGTTATCTACAAGATAGTTTCTCAGGAAAACAAATAGACAAATAATAGTGAGTTACAGACAAAAGAGGTAGGAGATTATCAATAGCTGTTGTACTCTACTTAAGTATCTTCGAAAGAAAATAAATAGAACTATACATGAGTGACCTATTGAGTAATCATTAACTATTCTCAATGGTTGTTGTAGGAAACACATAATAATA
>NW_004955504.1:5048795-5051035 GCF_000276665.1 Chinchilla lanigera
AAAGCCATTTTTTGTAGCGTTTTCTCTCCAGCCTCCCATCGCATTGGGACCCCACAACCAGTTAGTGTCCTCTCCCCAACTGTCAGCACAGGCAGCAGGAATCCTGCTGCAGACTTCTCCAGGGCTCCACCATAGCCTGTACTGTCAGGGGGAGAATGGCTTCCAGGGAGTCTCTGCATGTATTGTGCAAGGTCTTCCTGGTTTACAGCTTCCGAGCGGCTCTCATGACCCAAGTCCACAGGACCTCTGACCCCTCGGGCTTAGTCTGCATTCTCATGTTCTCTGAGTCCTTGTTCAGCAGCTGCTCCTCCGCTGACTCTAGACCTTTCTGGTTCTCAATGGCAGAAGCAAGAGTGGCCCGTTGTATAGCATGTATTCCCAGGGGTTTTTCCATGTTTGAATGATTCACACATGTCCTTAGGTGGGCATCTGCAGCTGGTGCATGGTGGGCCAATTGTGTCATTGTTTCTCTATGTCATGATAGTTCTCAATTGAGCAGTGGCGGCCGGCCTGAAGGCCAGCACGCCACAGCTCTCCCCGCCCATGGCTTCCCGTGCACCGGGGGCCCTCCCTGCGGCGGCCTATGAGGCAGGGAGTGAGCTGCCAGTCGGAAGACCGGCGCTCCCTGCCCGTGGCTCCCCCTGCGCCAGTGGCCGTCCCTTCAGGGGCCTAGGAGGCAGGGAGCGAGCTGCTGGTCTGAAGACCGGCGCTCCCCGCCCGTGGCTCCCCATGTGCTGGTGGCCCTCCCTCCTGGGGCCTACAAGGCAGGGAGCGAGCTGCCAGTCTAAGCTTAATGTGTTTTTATTAACAGCAATGCAAAAACCCAAACAGTGCATCTTAGAATGGCTAACCCTATGAGTTTCAAGTAGCATTTGAATAACACTTGGGAGTGTCATAAATCTCTCACACTAATTAATGGAAGTGTTTAAAAAATACTGGCAGATGAAAGTAACAAACACGTCAGTCCCCAAATTGTGTTTTCCAGCTCCTGATTGATAATAATAGGTCAGTCGCCAAACTTTAATTTCTTGATTAAATGGCATCTGCAATATTGCTTTTATTCATATTTACTAAAGTTAGTGATGCATTCAGTACTTCTTATCTGTTATAAACAAGTTGTTCCACTTACTGTTAAAAAATAGATTGTTAAATATAGCCACCCAAAAATCAAATTACTTGACCTTTTATTAATGAAAACTCTTTAGATCATGAGAGTAACTGGTGACAGTTATTACCAAGAACATGTCAGAATTCTGAAGTGCATTTGAACCAAGTTGGTGAGATGATGTCATTGTATTTTTAGGGGTCGCATCAGGAGCACATTTGCTGTAATTCTCTGACAAGCAGGTTTCTCTGTTTTGGCGCGTGTGTGGGTTGGACCAGAACACAGACATTCAGTGTGCTGCTCTCTCGTCACTGGCAGTGGAGGCCTGAGCAGAGGCGGCTCCCGTGGTCGCAGTGATGAGGGGGCAGTGAGTGGGTGAGGCCCTGCCCTGCAGGGGGCAGAGGCACTAGAAAGGGAGATGTGTCTCAGAGATGTGCTGAGAGGGCAGTGGCGTGGAGGGCTTTGTGCTGCCCAGGTGGAGTTGGGCTATCCATGAAATTGAAACGTGCTTAGTTTTAAAATTTTTTTTAAAATTTTATTTTAAAGACAATAAAAAAGTTAAAAGGAAATACTGAAAAAGATACAGAATTTCAAAACAAGATGATAGGAAATTAACAATGGTTGCTATATTGCATTTTGATATCTTCAAAGTAGTTATTCAGATTACCAGATACAGGCATGCAAAATTGATCAAAACATTAATCATTAACTGTTTCTTTCGAGAGGTGGGTGGTGTGTCCGTTTTAGTCAATAAAAGTAGTGGTTTTTATAAGAAATTGGCTGCTGAAACTAAGTACAGTCCTCATGCCTGTGGCCTGCCATGCTTGGTTTCCCGTCATCCCAGGGACTGCTAAGGTTTTGTAAAGCCTCCATGATGCCTTTGCATCCCTCCTAACGCTGCTCCTCAGCCCAGCGAGGGCTTCCTCAGCGTCTGTCACCCTCTAAGGAGGCTGGTGGAGAAAACACCCATTCAGTGGTGCAAGCTCCATTCCCCGTGCTTAGATTGTGTCTCTCCTTTGCTGTTCTGAAGTAATTATTGCCACTCCCCTCACGTACATGTGAGGGGACTGTTGTTTGGAGAGGTGGGGTGTGTTGGTTTGGGGCTTATTTTGCAAGGGGAACAACATAATACAGG
>NW_004955504.1:5051174-5174789 GCF_000276665.1 Chinchilla lanigera
CACAACAATGTCCTACATGAGTTGAGCTGAATACCCAGAGCTCATAACAATGCCTCCCACGAATCCAACTGGAGGCCCAGAGCCCATGACAGCGTCTCATGCAGGCCTGTTTCATGGATCTGCTGGGAAGGCCCAAAGGTCAGTGGTGGAATCTACAAAGTCTGTGCCAGTAGGATGAAGGATCTATGTTAGCAGGCTGAGGGATCTGCACTGGAACCAGGAAGTAATGCTCAGAAGAACCACAACTCTCCCAAAAGGTACCATGGCCATCTTTGGCAACTGTGAGGTCCCGAGCTCCTCTGATGATCAGGATGGCTGAGTTCCCACTGGGGAAACCAAGGCAGCAAGCTTTTCCTAGAGGCCAGCAGTGCACCATCTTCCCCTCCATAACCAGGAAGTGATGTTCAAAGTGAGGACCAGAGCTCTCCAAAGTGAACTGAAGCCATTCTCAGTGCCAGCGAGGTCCCGAGCTCCTTGGAGGATGAAAACAGCCAAGTTCATCAGGAAAGCCAACTCCCCATGGCCTCTCTCAGTTCCCAACAGCCTGCTGCTTCTTCTCCAGGTCTGCCTCTTATGCTGCTGGCAACAGTCCTCAGGTGGGCCTCCACAACCAGCACCACAGTTACTCAGTTCAGCTGGGGTTTATAAGTTGACCACCAGTTATCAATCCACTACATGGGGTAACATTGCAAAACACACAACTTTTGGGGGAGGCCCAAACATGGATCAGACTGATTGCAAAGCCAGGTATTCCAACTGGATGCCCTTACATCACTCTGCATCCTTCACACTGATAACTGTGCTGGTCATTATGCTGTCCCTGACCTTATGACCCTATGCCATCCCATCATGGTGAGACGGATACATGAAGGAAGGAATACTCTGGGCGAAGGGTGGATATGCATAGAATAATCTTCAGTACAACATAGTAAAGACATATTATAACCTAGGTAAAGAAAGGCTTAATATGTTACAATTAACAGCATCCCAAGAACATACACACCGTGTCTTAGTGTGTATAACCATAGTAAAGAAAGGATCATATTTGATATTCACTTGCCAGAGGTGGGGCTGGAGGTTCAAAGGAAGAAGAGAATGGCTTGGACAGAAGGAATGAAAATGTTCCATGAACACAGGGCCTTCAAGGAGGGACCGGGAGATGTGGACCCCCGAGGATGCAGCAGCAACTGCAGAGCTACAACGCTGACTCCTGGTAGAGAACAGGGCGGGGCTTCTGAGTTCTCCTTTGGGCTGCTATGCTTTGATGGCCTTACCTGAGGCCAGAATGAGTTGTGATGTGTTTGGTAGACACAGGGAGGCCAGTGGAGATTTTCATAGAGAATCAACACATATAGGCAGTTTGTTTTGTTTTGTTTTGTTTTGTTTTTTAGGAAATTTATTCCATATGTGGTTTCCTACTTTTGCTTTATCCTTCTGTGTGATAGTTTTTTATCTGAAATGCTCAGGAGAGCAAGTGTTTCAGATTTTTTTCTCGATTTTGGAGTATTTTCCTATACATAATGAGATATCTTGAGGATGGGACCCAAGCCCACACATTTAATTCCATTGTGTTTCCTAGACCCGGACACACATGGCAGCAGTTTTAGTGCACCTGAGCTTTGGCTGCAGCCTCCCACTTGAGGTCAGCTGTGGAACATTCCACTTGTGGAATTCTGTGGTTTGTGAAAAAGTGTCACACTTTATAGTATTTCAGGATTTGGATTTTCACATTAGGGATGCTTAACCTATATGAATTACTTCCTGGAGGCATCCTGCACGGACATTTTGTTTTTGTCTGTTTTTCCCTCCATAATTTAAGTGGTCTGATAGCTCAGCAGGGTTGAAAACAGTCCTATAGCCTCCTCTTTGTCCTCCTGAGCTCTTTCTTGAAAGCAGGAGATGCTGTGTGAACTGTCTACCTAGACAGAGCATCATGCCTATGAGGACATGTGTTCAAGCCAGGGTTTCTCTGGAATCTCTCCTTCCAGACCCATATGGTGCCATAGCTGTGAGGGGAGCTGCCTTGGTCCAGCCATCCCAGGCTTGCCTCTGTCTGCATCCCTTGGCCGACCTGCAGCGATGCTACACAGAACAAAGGACTCTCCCAACTTGTCCCTGCTCAGTTCCTAACCCACTGTACTGTGAGATGAATGAACCATTGTGTTTGAAGCCAGTAAGTCCCAGAGCAGTTTGTTATGTAGCAATAGGTGATTGAGGTCAGATACCATTGCTTGGGTCGTGCACCAGAATCAGGGTGAAGCACAGGGCTATCTGTGACACTTAATCCATGGTGAAAAAGCTAGCTGCTTTCACATTTGACATCACTGAGTAAAGATAACCTTTCCAAATGGCAGGATTAGGTAGCGTTAGGAGGAGCTTTTGAAAGAAATTTATGTAGAGTTGACAAAACTAATAAGATCTAGAATCTTGGATTTACCTTTCAACGTCCAACTGGTATCCCAAATTGAATTTGTGATCTTCCCTCCAAAAGGAAATTTCCTTCATGCAATCTTCTTTATCTCAGATAATGTCAGCTCAGAACAACAACAAAAATGAGGTTTGTAACATCCGGGGAAGCAGAACTCTGAGCTGTAAATAGCCCTCCGGTTGTTGGCCAAACTTGTCTTTTGCCTGAGCCCCCTTTTCTACAATACTGCAGGCAGCAACCCTTGCTCTGGAGATACATTGGAACTAACAGGTGCTGAGCACCCCGGAGCTTTGGTTGTTACATCCAGAACCCTTCATGAGAAAACATCTCTGTGTAGATTAGTGCTCCATTTGGCCATTCTGTGATGGATGAGATTCAGGCCAGCTGGCCTTCAAGGACCTGGCCTGATCCAGCTGTGAAAGAGTCCTCAGGATTCTGCCTTTGGAAAAAATTCTATTTGACAGTGTCTCCTGGTAAATGAATTTTATTCTCATGGAGGCAGCCTACTTTATAGAGACATGAGGGTTATTTATCTCACAGTATGGGAGGCTGCAAGTTGAAACAGAGTGGTGCCGTTCTGGCGAGGGTCCTGCTGGCTGCCTCACCTCACGGTGGGAACGCGGGTGTACCTCTCGGTCTGTGTCACTCTCCACTCAGACACCCAGCACTCGATCATGGTGTTCCGCCTTAATGACCTCATCCAATCTACTCACTTTGCAAAGCTCCCACCTCTGAGGTCCCACCTTGCACTAGTGGGATTAACTTTCTGCCCTGTCAATAAGACAGCATAAGATACTAGGGATTAAACTCATACATGAGTTATGGGGGGGGATCCATATTCATATTATAACAGTAGAAAAGGAAAACTAATTCTTAAATAATTTTGCCAGATTTCCTATCAATATGACAACTACATGATAGATCAGATATATTCATTGCATCAATTTTGAAAGTATAGTTCTGCGACTGCCTTATAAATTTTATGCAGTATTATTAATTTTGTTTTATTGGCTGTTAAAAAAAAACCTTGCCATTCCTGAAAAGGTATCATGTCACCAATAAGAATGTATTAATTGAAGAAGGAAAACGTTTGTGGGGTAGTACTGTACTGGAGAATTAGTGCTTTGAATTCGGATCTGTTTATCTGCTGCATTAGAAGTTGGAATAAAATACAAGGACCCAGAGGACACGACTTCAGAGTCCGGCGTACAGACTACTGCTGTGTGGCTTTACCCGAGCACGCAGACACAAGACGCATGGGAGGCCAGTGCTGCAATGACTGTTTAAAGGAACGCCACTTTCCAAAAAAAAAAAAAAAAGAAAAAGAAACCTGGGTATTTCATGTTCTTAGGTAATTTTGAGCTGAAGGCAAAACAGGGCAAACCCATCTTCTCTTTATTTCCCCTGTCGGAGTCATTTGGCCCAAAGCAAGCGGCTACTTTCAAGACGAAATTTGCATTTGGGGAGGATTTTAGCAAACAATATTTCCTGGTTATAAATGTAATTTGTCCTTTTGCCCTAAAGAAAATAGAACCAGCAAGAGGCAGAGACTGAAAAAATAATAAAAAATAAAAAGGGAATGAAACGAGCAATTCCCCAACCACCCATTCATAGATACTGTTCAATTTTGGATAGTAGAAACTGGTAGTTTCTGCTTTATACTGTATGTATTTTATTTGCATTTATTTTATGTGTCTGTAAAAATACTGTAAAACACATTTATTTACAATATAGGATTAATACTTTGTTTAGAGTGGATGATGTGCTTGATGACAGTTTCCTGACAATGATGGATGTATGCTGTCCCTCCCTGTGTCACACCTCAGCACTCTGTTATTGTGGATTGCCTAAGTGGATTTCAGTATTTTACTGTTATAGTCTGCACCTGGATATGTGTATGCCCCAGATCACTTCAGAGAATAAAATCCCTCTAAGTGCTCT
The DNA here is from genome assembly GCF_000276665.1 of Chinchilla lanigera. NCBI lineage: Eukaryota > Metazoa > Chordata > Mammalia > Rodentia > Chinchillidae > Chinchilla > Chinchilla lanigera. The sequence continues at coordinate 5,055,544 of NW_004955504.1, forward strand.
TTCTAGAAGAAAAATCCTGCAATATTTTTGAATCTTTGGATGTAGCTTAATTGTATTTATCCTATTTTGATGTTTGACTCTTTAAATCCTTTCTCTGTCTCTGTCTCTGTCTCTCTCTTTCTGTCTCTTTTTCTTTCTCTCTCTCTTTTCTCTCTCTCTCTCTGGGTACTAGGAATCAAACTCAGGACATTGAACTTGCCAGGCAGGTGCTCATACCACTGGACTAGATCCCCAGACCTGAGTCCTTTCTCATTATGCTATTATATTTCTTTACCTGTTCATTCCAGTTTATTCTCCTTGCATCTCTTGAGAAATGGTTTTCCCGTAACTTTCATTGTAAGTTTTATTGGAAGAAAAGTTTTGAAGCAGAGGAGGAACCAAGGGAATCTGGAGGGGCTCCTGTGGAGGTGAGGTGAGGCACAGGCTGGGTCTTGTGGATTGAGGAGGCCGAGGAGAGGAAGATTCTGGGTCTTGGCAGCCAGGGAGCTGAGAAGGATATGTGTCGGCTTCGCTACTAGCAGGAAGTAGCAGGCTCAGGTGGAGTGGCCGGGAAGTGTTGATAGAGGCGGAGTCTGTCAGGTGCACATGGCAAAGTAAGAGGAAATGATGGGGATGGCATGAGACTACCTTGGCCTGACCCGGGGTTGGGGAAATGGTCTTGGGTTGGGGCACAGGGCCCTCTTCTGCAGCCCCATCCTGTGGTGACACAGAGGGGTCAGAGTGATCCTGCTTCTGAGCTCTTAAGTCTGAGGCAAATTGGAGAGAGCCAAGGAGAGATACTGAACAGGAAGTTGTGTGTGTGTGTGTGTGTGTGTGTGTGTGTGTGTGTGTAGGGGGCATCCTGGGAGTTGAACCCAGGGCCTTCACACTGAAACACATCCTTGGTGCTTTTTATTTTGTGTTTTTATTTTGAGACACAGTGTCACTGAGTCACTGAGTTGTTCAGGGTGGGCTTAAACCTGTGATTCTCCTACCTAAATCTTCCAGAGTGCTGGCATTAGAGGCTTGTGACTACACCTGACTAAAAAGTCATTCTTCTAATCTGCGCCTTCTCTCAGGGAGGCTTTGTATAGTGTATAAACGGTATGTCTGATGAGGAAAGATTTTTAAATTCACTAATTCTGCTTTGTACAATGACATCTGAGAAGGGTGGGCAGACCATGGAGCTGGGGAGAAGGAAATAGCACATGTCCCTTGTCTCTGCCACTTCTGGTGTAATTATGAGTCCACAAATTGAAAAGTACTTCTTGAAACCCATGAAATTTTAGTTCTGCAAATCTTTCTCCAGGTTATATGAGTCTGGTAAAGCTTCGTCTATGCTTGACATTACCTCTCTTGTTCTTCCGTTTATCTCCACTTCCTGTGCAAGGATAATGGGCTATAAATGCGATAGGATCTTTTCACAGCGAAGACTTGATGTTTCCTCCAAAGAGAAGTGTGTGAGAAGAGCCAGGCCACATCAGGAGGCAGAGAACATTGAATTATTTTCTAGAAAATGGAAAAGCTATTTGATAGCCTCAATCCCCGCCTGATTTCACATATTCCTTCTCTGTCTGCTTCTGTGGATTGTTGGCATGATTCTGAAATTGTCAATTTAAAAAAATAAATACATGGGATGATGTATCTGTTTATGTTCTCCTTGCTGAATTTTCAACCTTGGGTGTTGGATAACCCAGAAGCAATGTTTCTCGGCCGAGTCCCAGTCGGGCCAGCTGTTGGGCAGGAAGCAGGGGCCAGAGGGTCCCCTCGCAGGCAGCTGAAGCCTCGCCTGGCAAGCCTGCGCCCAGCATCTTAACTGTGTGCCACAGATAGCACTTTAGGCGACCCTTGAAGATTTGCCTGCACGTGCTCTTCAGCTTCCATGTGTTTTAAAATAAAATACCTCTGTGTAAAGTGGCTTTAGATGGGAACTGGTCTGTGGAAAATTAACTGACCTCTCTGGGGACTGAGCCCTCCCACCTTGTCACCCTTTGCTCCACTCTTAAGCCGCAAAAATATTTCCTTCCATCAGTTATATGCACACACCCCACAGGCAGCAATTACTGGAGAGAGAGCACAGCTGTGAACTGAAGGGCACTTACTTTCCTGTGTTCCATCTTTTACCAGTCTGATCAGAGAACTGCTTGACTAGGACCTAGGTGACAGCGATGCAGTATTTCTGTAGCTCTGTCTGTTCTGGGTGGGTCTCTGCCTCAGGAGGGCTGCACTCCAGGCTAAAGCCCTTCCAGAGTTGCTCCAGAAAGTGAGAAGAAAAGTTGTATCCAAGCCAGGGGAAGGATTTTGAGGGGATAATGGCAATATGTCTTGTACTATAATCAACTCTGGAAAAGTTTAACTATTTACCATATTTTTATCAACCCTCATATGTTTGTGCATATATGAATTTTATATATATAGAGAGAGATATATAGATAAAATCTTAATTATAGAATTACATTTAAGCCTACCAGGAATGCAAATATTTGTTGCATGAATGATGTGTCTTTGTTGCCCAGTCAATGTTTATTGAACCGCTTGAGTGAGAATGGAAGCATATTTGATAAGGCGCTATCGTTTGTCAGCTAATGGTTTATGGCAAGGCTAATCTTGGGAACCACGCAGAGCCAGCTCTATTTGTACAGGACTATTAAACAGCACACCCTGATGATGTTTTCTTACAGAGAGAGTCTCTGGCCTCAGGTAAATGTGGTACCAAAACTAAGCTTATTTTTACACTGATGACACATTAGAGTAATGCAGTGGTCTGATGGATGTTATAGCAAGTACCAGGGTTACAGTGAAACACTGATGTCTCTCCATGGCCATAGCTGCTCTGGAAATGCCAAGATTTAATAGCAGTCCAGCTCAAGAATGTGGGTGTTTTTAACTTGATGTGTTAAGGTGTTATTTACAGCATGTGATCAAACTGTACAGTAAGTGTTCAGAAAAAAATTGGAGGAAGATTATTACAGTGAAAGATGCAGCGTCATCAGTCCTCCTCAAAATATTTCCCCTTGCTTCCAATACAGTCATCCCCTCGTTCTTGCTGCAACTCCAGAAGTTCTCTTCCTGAGTGTCTTTCTGAAATGTGATCAGAAATGTGAAGGGTGATGCTGAGTGCCATCCCGCAGGCGGGCAGGCTCTCAGAACATGACGGAGTGTCCTCTTCCACCTTAGTCACGGGATCTGGCGCCATGGAACCCCTGGCTCATCGCCAGAGTGACAGTGACTATGAAAGGTGAATGTTTTGGATCAATTCATGACACCAAGGCAGCATGACAGCAAAACTAAAAGCAGCTGGAAGAGAGGACTCCAGAGCTGCTTCAGAAAGTGGCAAGAATGATCAGGGAGGTGTGTTCAAGGCAAGGGGTGGTACTGTACAGGGGATTGAAGGCAATGTGTTTTTCTTTTTACCGTAATGCATTTTAAAAATTTAGTCATTGGGCAGGGGATACAGCTCAGGGGTACAGTGCCTGTCTGACAAGCACACGGTCCTGAATTCAATTCCTGGTACCAAAAAAAAAATTAATTATTCACCATATTATTCACCATGTCCTATACTAATAAGAGGTGCCTCTATTTACAATTAGTAAGTCTTCATAAAATTTAATATTTGTATTCTTTTAATAAATGCATGATTTTTATCTTACACAGTGGTCAGGTTTTGGGTGATTGAAACTTAGCAGAAACAATATTCATCTTGAAATGTGTTGTAGGAGATATATTAATATTGGGATGTACTGGGATCAAAAGCATGTCATTCAATGCTTGATTCATGGACATATTTCATGCCCTGCTGCTGTTAGGGGTTCATGTACAGCAGGAACACATACAGAACAGAAGTATGGCTTTATTTTATAAAGGAGATATTTGAAGGATGTGATAAGATTGTAAATAAACCACGATGTTGTAGATATATTGGATTAGCATGTCCTTTATCATTCAGGTGCTGGGATCATAGTTATTGACTCATGTGTAAAAATAAAAACCAGCTAGTACTTCAGGAGTTCTCTAATTTTAGCGGCAGTCTCCCAGCGTAGTGAACCTGTTCCATCAATGTCATGTACTTTGTTTGTTTCTAGCATGGGGCAATCATTGTAGGAAGTTAGTTTCAAACGAGGGCCTAAGAACTATGATTTAAAGTAAATTATTATGTTTCTAAGTCAATCAATGTGTGTATTTTTCCTGATGACTCAGAACTTGAACTGGAATTTTCTCTGCTCGTGGTGGCAGACATCTGTAATTCCAGGGCTCAGCATGGCGGAGGCAGGAGAGTCACAAGTTCTACCCCAACCTGAGGAACTTAATGAGCCCCTGTCTCAAAATAAAAAAGGCTGGGGTTGTAGCTCAGGCCAAAGGCCATGGGTTCAGTCCCCAAGTAACACAAAGCAAAATTAGATTTTCGAAAATGCTAATATACAATTTGTGCAATTGCTCAAAGAATGCTCTGAATTTTCAAATCTTGAAGACTGTAAAGAACAATTGCATTTCATCGAAGACGACCAATTGCATTTTATTTGAAATTAACATTAACCAGAATAGTGAACTTTTCCTTTTATCAACTAATGTAGCATGTTTTGAAAACTCCTTTACCATAAGACCTCGGCACTGCTGCTGACACTGCATCAGGACTTGGACGCAGGAGAGGCTGCAGAGGGTGCATTTCTCAGGGGCTGGCTTGCTGCCCTCTGCCTCATCTTCCACCCCGGGGGAGTACATGGTCTCCAGACTCCTCTCCCTTCTCCAAGCCTCCTGGTTGTCGTCTCCTCCGCAATCCTGAGTACTATACAAAGTGTGGCTCAGTTCTTCTATTCTGCCCAGCCACGCTGGTGTGCAGCTCTTTACCTCTTTACTAGTAATATTTACTGTTTGCATGTTTCTGGAAAATGTACAAATAGTTTTGCACAGGAATCACATTACTGACTTCACTACAACATTGAGAGTGCAATTCTAGTTTTTGATAAGTGAGGAAACGCTAGTTCTAAGAACTGGACATGTGCCCACATAGGAGAGTGATATTTCCATTCTGTCCTTCTGCTCATGGAGGAAGCAATCTTCCTCTCCACAAAATACAGCTTTAAGTCAATTATAATGGACCAAACTTATTTCACTTATATCTATTACTTGAAACTATGACTGCTAATGCTTCAAGAGGTCTTCCAAATAGCCAGTTAAAAGTAAACATGGGAAAGCCCAAGTATAAATAAATTAAAGAGTGAGATAAGTGACACGTAATAGGAAACAGGCAGAAAGGTCTGTTGCAAGGGGAAAGGGAAGCAAGAGACAGAGGGAGAAGAGGGGAAGGAACATAAAGAGAAGGAAGCCGTGTCGTGTGCAGGTTCAGCTCCCCATGAGGAATGGGGTCGTCATACCCTGCAAACATGTGCCAGTAAAGTTGGTTAAAGAAACACGGAACATGCAGGATTTACTCAGGATTTACTTACCCAGTAATACCCGATTTAAAAACCTAGGGGAAACTCCTTGTACAGATTGTACAAAATTGCAAAACTTTGTAGGAGTAGACTGCCTAACAAATGCGCATCACCTTCACAAAGAAAATAATGAACTTGCTTCAAGGTAGTGAAGGCCCCCAAGAAGCCTCGGGTGATGGAGCACTGCAGGTCCTGGTGTGGAACAGAGCTCTTGCTCCCTGGACCTGGGCAGAAAGGAGCTGGCATCAGAGCATGTGCTCCTCTCCCTCTTCTCCACCCTCACTCCCAGCAGAGAGCCTGGTTGCCTGTCTTATTTCAATAGTGCGGAAATCTACAGCCCTCTGAGAGCTTCCCCGGCAGGCCACGCAGCTGTGCTTCCGAACGCTGGCATCTTTTTTCCAGGGCTGGAGCCTGTCTGCGGGTCTCCGGTCGTTCTTGGGCTGACTCTAGTTCTGGGGTCTCTCACCCGCCATTCCAGCCATCTTTCCCTTTCTCTCTTGCGTCCCCAAATCTCCTTTCCCACCTCATTTTTTCCTTCTGCCTACTTGCATGTCACGTTACTTTTTTTAAAGTCTTAAAACACAACACTGCTGACGTTAGCTCCTATAAAACACCATCACATCCCTTTCTTTCTGTGTATAACAAAATTCCTTGACAGTATTGTCTGTGCTCCCTGAGCTGAAGCTTCCCTGGACATCAGAAGATGCAGAGTGGATGCGATCGTATGGTACTGAGAGTAGCCAGAGGAAAGCAGAGGTCCAGGGTCACACGTTCCCCTGAAACCGCTGTCATCAAGGTCACCTTGTCAAGGTCACCAGCGACTTCCACGTTGCTCACTCTAGTGGTCATTCTCGGCCTTCTTCTTCTGCTTTGTACAAGGGTCTCTTTCTCCCTCTGAAACTTGTATAGATGTGACTGCACATCTGTTCAAAACTTCCATAAGTCGGGCTGGGGATTTAGCTCCGTGGCAAAAGCGCCTGCCTGGCAGGCGCAAGGTCGTGAGTTCGGTTCCCGGTACCGGAGAAAAACCAAAAAAAAAAAAAAAAAAAAAAACTTCCATAAGTCTAAAAGATGCAGGCATGTGCAATAAAGAATTTTAAAAGCAGTGAAATTTAAAATAAATGCAGGGGTGCACGGCTGTAATCCTAGTGCTCTGAAACACTAAGGCAGGAGGATCATAAGGTTGAACTCAGCCTCTGGGCTAATTACTGCCTTAGAAAAACCCTGTCTCAAAATTAGTAATATTAGGTCTGGGGATGTAGCTCAGTGTGAAAACCCTAGGTTCAGTCCCCAGTACCTAAATTTTTAAAAATAAAACTATTTATAAATAAAGATGATAATATATGCCCGTAACCGCAGGTACAGCAGCAACTGTCTCAAAATAGAAAAAAGGGCTCATTGACAGAGCTTGGGGCCGATCTCCAGCACCAAAACTGAAAGTAAAAGTAAAATAGCTGCCCCTTGGGAAAAGTGCTTGAAGCTTAACAGAATATCAGAAGCTTAATGATTTTATCACATAAGTAGTATTTTTATTGTCATAATAATTTCAGAACTCTAACAGAGCAATAGGCGCAGACAAAACATGAACGTAGAATTCACAGAACAAATAATACATGGATGGCACTAAATTCAGTCTTGGTGATGAGAAATTCAAACTACCATGCCAGGGATGTGACACCGTCACAACAATTATGATGTAAGACAAAAGAGCCAGACACATTCATTGCTAAAGGAGGGGAGGACACTGCACATCGATGAAGGAAATTTCGGTAAATTTTTCCTTAAGTATTAAAATGTGCATTTCCTTGGACACGTCAGTTCCACATCTGGTGAATGATTCTAAGAATGTGATTACATAAATATGCAGAAGATGTTACAATCTTCTTAGAGGCGTTTCACAGTAAAGAAATGCTAGATTTGAAAAACTATGGGACATTAGTAGTCGTTATAGCATGAAGATTTACTAAAATCCTACTTGTAATACATCATTTTAGAGTATGTGTAGCATAATCCCATATTTTCCATTTTAGAAAAAACATAGCATAAACATCCAGCTGATAAGACCTGTTGGTATGGATTTGAGATATTTACATTGATTTTTCTCCTTCAATTCAATCATCAGTGTTTTAATGAACATCTGTTACTATGAAGGTAAAGTGATAAAATAGAAAAGTACACCACTCTTGTTTGTTACTGAAGTTATTTAAAGTTCTAAGTGTAAATCCAAGATGAAAACATATGTAATTTTATGCACTGAGAACACAGAAGATTGGGAAATCTAATGGGTTTTGGAGAAACTTTCTCTAGAGACAGGGAATTATTCTAAGTGAGCAGGGCCAGGCTTTCTCTGTCTCTGATAATTCTGCTACTGTACATTTTAAAAACGTATTATATAATGTATACACACACACACACACACACACACATACACACAAAGAAAAGTATATATATTTAAATGTACTGCAGGACTTAGTGTGCATGCACAAACACACACACACACACATATACACACACATACACACACACACACACACACACACACACACACAGGTGCATCTGTACTGCCATACAGTGCATAACAACTGTTTGTTGATGACAGACCAAGCATACGACCGTGGTCCCATGAGATAACAATGGAGCTGGACAATTCTGGTTGCCGCATAGTCAGAGCTGTTGTAAGGCCCTTCCTACCACGTGCAGTACTCAGAAGTTTATGGTGATGCTGGTGTTAGCAAGCCTACTATGCTGCTGGTTATGTAAATGTCTAAAACTTCAATTATGCATAGTATGACATAAATGTCTGCTACTGGGTTCTGTGTTCATTGCACTGTGCTTTCTAAACCACTTTTGGGAGTCGTTAGACAGTTTGCCCCACAAAGTGTGCTATTCCCGAAACAACAGCCTCATTCATCTCCTCCTCCCCAGTCCTTTGGCCGCACCAAGAGGCCACTTTGTGTGATTGACCAGTTCTGCTGTGGCTTACAGACATACACGCTGGGATGTGTGCGCATGACTTGTTCCTCAGAACATAGCCCACCACGAAGCCGTACACTACTGTACCCATTCTGGAGTCATATGACACATCGCTGATACTTGGTTTATGAGCTTCCTGGGTGAGTCTTACAAAGTTACTTTAAAAATGAAATCCAGGGAAAGTTTTTTTTTTTTTTTTTTTTTTTTTTTTAACCTTTATGGTTTCAGCCCGTATCCAGGAAAGGGAATGCCCGCTTCTTGCAGCAGCTGAGCCGTGTGAGCAACTATGAAAATCCCTGACACCTCCAGGCAGATTGTTACTGTGGAAACACCTTGCTTTGTGGAAGTGGGGTGGCGCGCCTACATAGTCACGCCTAGCTTTACCTACTCAGTACAACAACATCCATCCTTGGCCTCCATGAATTCTGACATTTTAAAGAAGTTTTACCAAAAAATACCTGCCTTGAAGCACATACTACCACTGAAAGAGTGACTTGGACACATAGACCTTAGATGTGATGTAAGGTGAAGAAATGGTCCCTGGCAATGACCCGCCCTTGTCCAAGTATGGTGCGTCAGAATGAAGCAGCAGGTCGCTGGAGGTCAGGGTCCCTGCCTAGGGCCGATTCCTGGGAGAGAGTGACCCGGGTGCCCCTCGTTGTGTGGAGCATGAGGAGCATCTGGAGACAGACACCGGGAGGACAGACAGTGACCACAGTCTCAGCCTTCCCAAAGCGGTTCTGCAGCTTTAATTCCAGTCTGTGAGAGTACAAGGAAGGTCTGTCCTTCAGTGTGACTTCGAAGCAGGATGTGGGTGACAGTGTGGCCTTAAGAATGTACAGACAGCTGTCCACCTGTGCTTGGCCTCTGGGCTCCAGACGTGCTCCTTCGGGTGCAGACCTTCATGGCCACTGCCTGCCCGCACCCAAGCCCGCTGGTACCGGATTGTCCTCTCCCCACTGGCGTCTGAGCGCCCGCAGGGTCATCACCGCTGCACGCAAGCACGCAGGACCACGTCCAAGTCTGGTGCTCTCGGAGCCCTCTGCACCGTTTGCCTCTCACTGCCTCACATGCAGGCACGTCGCCTAAGTCTTTGCTGGTCGCTTGTGTAAAGAAAACCCCTCGTTCCTGACAGAAGCAGCCACTTCTCCCCGGACCCTGATGGAGCCTGACTCTTGAGAGCCAGGGACTGTGCACCGGTGATGGGATGCACAGCACCCTTCCCATGATGCACGCGGCCTAAAAGCACGCTGGTTCTGTTCAGTGTCAGCGCAGGTGGTTCCCCAGGAAGTCAGTATTTTCACTCCCTTTTTCGCAGTGAGGCATTTAAAACATTTTGCCTGGGGTCACAGAACCGGGAGAGGATAAGGACTGTCCCATTTCTCATGGAAATAACTCGTCCACCAGGAAACCATTTTTAAAATGGTAATATTTTAGTCATCCTCTTAATTGATTTCCTTCTTTTATTTCAGGAGCGAAATAGGCTGCCTTTTGCAACAAATTTAGACTGTTTATTTCGATGTATTTTTATTGGGAAACTCTTGAGTGGTGTGGGTGAACACTTGTGTCTGCAAAACACATCATTAAAAAAGCTTCTTAGTACGTGGGTCCTACTGCACGGAAAAAAAAGAAAAAGCAACAAACATTTGTCACAGATGCGCCTGCAATCCCTTAAGGTAACCTGGACAGTCCTGCCAGAATTTCCATAAGGTGTACGAGTTCGGGGCTCACTCCTTCCCTCAGGTCTGGTTGGGAGTGCATTGCGCTCCTGCCTGGATCATGATTCTGGGAGCTGCACTCTCCCGCTTAGCTCTGTCTTGTAATTCCTGCCTCTACTGGATTTGAGCCCTACTCAAGCCTGCATTGAGCAGCTTTTACCTCCTTCACTGAGGTGGAGAGTTATAGGGAGACTGCGACAAGGACACCGGAGGAGCCAAAGCGAGTTGGCAGTCAGGCTCCTAAAGTGCTTCCCACGGAGAGAGTTTCACCGAGCCCCTTCCTCAGAAAGCAGAAATCTTGAGCATCTTTTCCCCTTACTCCATCTCCTATTTCTTCTGGGTTCCTAGAGCCCCTCTCAGGGTCCTGAGCACAAAGCTGGAATTTCTGGGAGAGTTCAAGCTCCTGATCTCTGTTGAACTCAGCTAGGGACCACACCTGCCTGGGAAGCTATAAGGGGCCTCTGAGGAGCTTCCTGGGAGGAATGTGTCTTCTGTCGCTGATTAGCAATGGATGTTTTTATGTTTGCTTGTTGTAGTACTGGGATTGAGCCTAGGGCCCTCACACTGAGCTATAAGCCCAGCCTTATTTTTACTTTGAGACATAGTCTCATTAAGTCAGTAAGTTGCCCAGTCTGGGCTTGAGCTTGCAATCCTCTTGCCTCGGCCTCCCAGAATGCTGAAATTACGTGTCTGACTACCAACACATATTTTGAAATGGCTTTCAGCTGAGCTGGATCAGTTAGCTAAGCTCAGTCTCCGCCCCAGCCAAACATTTCTGTAAGAAAAGTGAGAAGAGCCCTGACTCTCCTCTTGTCTACAGGAACTTCTGGGCTCACCCCTGACCCCTATTTCTGATCCAAAGTGTGCATCTTAGGTGTCCTGGGGTCTCTGCTTTGGAGCAGACTTGACAGGTCTACACCCCTGTGTTTCTGGGACAGCAGAGTTTGCACGCAGCACACATAAGGACGGGGACGCAAAGCCAGTCCGATACCTTCCCGGAGAGGCACTCAGCACCCAGGCAGTTCCACGCTCCTCTGCCCACTTCCTGTCGGGCGTGGTCATTTCTCTAAGATTGTGCACCTACAGTTCACCCCTCTGCTCAGCTTTCCCTTGGGGTATTTCTTCAGTAGGAACTTCGGTCTCCTCGGAAGATCAGCATGGGCCTGTCCCTCATCTCTCAGCCCCTCCTTGGGTCACTGTGCTGCCACCATGTCACGGCTCCATCCGACCCCTATGTCTGACGCTCGGTTTCCAACTCCAGCACCAGGAGGAACACTTGCTCGTAGATACCCAGGATTTTCCCAGTGCAGAGAACAGATTAGCCTTAGGTCACGCACCTGGAGTCTCCTTTGTTCTTTCTCTCTGAATGAGTGTGTGGGAAGGGCAACACTTTGAGACTCCCAGGAGCAGGGTGCAGTGACCAGGATAGCAGGTGATGGTCCTGGAAGCCAAATCTAGGGTAGCTGGCATCCTCAGCTGCCCTTCTGCTAGACCTGACTTCTGTGCTTTTTGGTTGAACCTGGAGACAGGTTTAACATTTCATTTAATGGAGAACTGAGTGGTAAAATCTACCATGTTTGGTGGGCAGGGATGTTACTTCTGAGAGAAGGCATTTTGCTGTGGGACTGGATGCTCACTATTGCTGTAAGAAGCAGCAGGAATTTTCATAGACTAAAATATATACACACAACTGATGTTCGCCTTCTCCTTCTTACAACTGGTGGGAGTTGTGTAGTAGGAATGGCTCCTGTAAGAGCTGTGCTTTTGTTCTGTTCACGCCATTATTCATACCTTTCTGATATTCTGATATTAAAGGGAACTGTGTTCAAAGGAGAAATTTAACTGTTCACAGTTTGCTGCAAGCTGACGCCTGTCTGTCCCTCCCACACCCCAGCGGTGGGTGCACACGAAGCAGGACTCGCATAGGGCAGTGCCTGCTGATCACAGGTAATGTAGCCCTGATTAGGTGAATTTACCACTTGACAGTAGAAACAGAGAGGCAGTAGGGGAGTTGGTATATCCTCGGCTAATGCCGTTCTCTTTAGACTTTATTATCTCTGGCTGAAAGAGTGCGCCATTCAGATAATTATAACCTAGCCTCTAAGGGCTCCTGCAGCAAGACAAGGAGCTGAGAGGTCCAAGGAAGCATCCCTCCTCCATGATGGCCATTCCAGAGCCACGTGGGAGTCCCGGTCTGGGGCTGTGAAGAGCACAGGCTGTGAGGACAGAGGTGACACTGCCTGCAGCTTCTCACAGTGATGAATGCTACCGGGGTTGTGGCAAATCATTGGTGTGACAGCGAAGGGGAAAATGAAGACAAGTTACAAAGGTGAAGTGGTAGATGGAGGGGGAAAGCCAGGAGGTAGCCCTGACCTGTTAGTCAAGGAGAAATGAGGCTCAAGGGTGGGTCTAGCTGGTCCATGAGCTTTTGACAAGGACACAGTGACCTTTGGGAAGGCTTCAGGTGAGCTCTCTGGGAGATTAGTGAGAGGAACCGAGATGAATTAGTGCTTCAAGGAGGTGGAAGTAGAGTGAAGGAAAAGGTTGAGAGTGGGAGAGGACACTGAGTACATTCATTTAACCATGAGAAGACATGAACCTGTTTTTGAGCTAAGTGGAAGGATCTGAAAATGGACAGATCCATCTGTCCTGAGTGGATGAAGGATGAGGGGTGGACGGAGGGAGCTCATGCTTTGAAGCTGGGAGCAGTTGTGTCTACAGAGTTGGGTTGCATGTGACGATGAGAAGGTGGTGGGGTATACATTCAAGTAGTACAGGTGACATGATCTCTCCTGCTTTCTCAGGGTCCTAAGTAGAAAGGAACAGGGAGGTAGTGATGTTTAAGTTGTTAGATCTGGGGACACAACTGTCCCAGGACACAGACTAGTGCTGGCCCACCAGGCAGTACCACAGTGTCTTCAACCTCAAGCATCTCCACCCTGAGGGAAGCCAGGATGAGGCAGGAATGGGACAATATGGAATAAGTGCAAATCCAAATCTCTTCCTTGGCCCCAGGTCCTAACCCAGCTGCCAGCTTTCTAGCACTGCCTCCCTCATGCAGGAGGAGGTTGGGAAGGCACCTCAGAAGTCACTATATTGTCCAGAGGAAAGATCCATGTGCACCCACCCTATCTGTGTAGGGATGGGACACAGCCCCGCCTCAGCCACACACTGCATACAAGGCTGCCGGGCCAGGAGGTGACAGAGGATGCCAAGGGGTCATCTGGATGATAGTCCCCAATGGTCCTGAAGTCTTCTCTCAAGGCTGATGGTCCTCAAGGAAGACCTTTTCCCTGTAGGTCCACTCCAGTGAAAGGCAAGCATCCAGTCTCCCTGCCTCCAGTTCAGGTGCCTGCAAGCCAGTGTTGTCTGGGTAGAGGGGTCCTCCTAAAACACCAGTTCCATCATACACATAAACCAACTTCACTGGGTTAGTTGTAGCTGTGGTTTTGAGTGGGGCAGGGGATGGGTGGGAACCATCTACTGTCCTGCTGGGCACCTTCTCGGGCCCCCTGTGCCTCTGACCACCTCAACCTGTTGCCAAAGCCTGAGAATCTTAAAGTGCGTTGGCCTCTCCTGTCTCTCCGCCCTCAAGCCTCTGTCTTCCGGCCTTCCATGCACACTGTGCTCTACACTTAAGGCTTTTGCATGTAGCTTTGTGTATCTTGTAGTGTTGTCCTATGATTAAAAAGTGAGACTGGTACCTCTTGTGTTCAGATTTCATCATCATTAACCCACCCCTGTAGACTTGGCCTGGATCCTATTTCCAGACCCCTGCAGGTCTGGCAGATGGTGGGAGCTTAGGAGGCAAAGGGGGTCGGACAGCCCTGTTAGTGTTAGTAATTACCTGGCAAGAGTGCTCTGAAGCCCCATTTTAAAGTCACAGTGAAGACTTAGTAATCACTCTTAGGGGTTGCCAGCCAAGTGTGAATTGCTTGGAGAGCTCCCAAAGTGTCAAGTAACACAACTCAATAGGGTATTAAGAACAAGAAAACGAAGAAACAGACTTCATTTGGATTAGTTGTTCTCGTCACTTTGACTCAACTTTAGGCAGCAGGAGGGGTAGTGGATGGAAATGGTGAGCTGACTGTTCTGCACCAGCTTTTCTGGGAGAGCGCTGGGCTCACCATTTTGGGTTTGAGCCGGTTGTTCCACCGGAAGCCTGGCGTGCTCCCTTTGGGGAATTACCCAGCTGTTCCTCTCCTCTGTTATCACTTCATTTTTACTGTTTCCTGCTTAAACCTTCCCTGTTGGCAAGATAAAATAAAACTCAAGCATGTCCACATTTAGTTTCCTGATGACTCTTCTTAGTTTGGCCCGTTCTGTAAGCCATATTGAGGCAGATACATATAGGTGCATACTCATCAGGCTCTGGCCACCTCTGCATCACACCTGTGTGATGTTCTACACCTGACTTCACTCATGAATGTGCTCTGTATAATGAATCCACTCTGTATCTCTATCACCTGTCTCATTGCTGGATGCAGAACCCGACGTCCACAACTGAAAGGAAAATTTTAATTTGATTCACATTTCAAGGGGTTTAGTCCATGGTCAGCTGGCTCCAAGACAGAAATATGATGGTGGAAGGGGGTGATGGAGCACAAATGCTCAGGCCATGAGGCTGGGCAGGTGAGTAGGGGATGGTCTAGGGTTCATACACGGTACCAAAGGCAAGTCCAGCCAGAAGCATGCTCCAGCAACTCTCCTAGGTGGATCCCAAAGCCGACAAGTTGGCACTCCACCCTAACTCTTAGGGCTCCAAATAAAAGAAGTCAAATCTACTTTGTGGAAACTTGTACCCTTTGTTTCATCATGCACTAGGAAACTTGGTCAGCAATTATTACCTCTGTTACACCTTCTACTTCATTTGTTTGAAAGGCTAGTGTAATCTCATGAACTCGGAAAATAGTATCTGTTAACCCATTTGTGGAACTGAATACTTTAAAGAAAATGTCATTTTCTAAGAATAGTAGCTCTTCATACTTGGAAATTTGATTTGTTCCCAAGAAATGGAACTAAATACATTTGTAAAGTAAAGATAGTTGGTTTTAAGTGAAATGACTTACACTGATTTTTTTAAACCTCAAGGAAAGTTATTTATAACTTCTGATAATAAAAGTTTCTTTTTAAATAGTATTTTATTTTCACTGCATTCTGTCTCACTTTATACATAAGCCTGGCAAAATCATACTGTACACTTTAAATTTCTTTGCTAAATCTGAAGATGTTGAAATCTTTATCTAAAAATAGTTCATGAAATAAGTTTTCATTTCTTCAATTTAGGAATGAATTTGAAGGCGGTTTCAATGAATTATTTAGCCAGTCAGTGAAGGTTTTATTCATTACAGAAAAAAAGAGTGATCATGAAGAAAATGACTGAATTTATAAAAATAATTTCCTTTCTTGCCTAGAAAAAATGTATGTGTTAATTTTATGTATGGTGACCCATGGCTAACAAAGCATGACCTACAGAAATGCTGAAGACGTACTGTAGGAGATGTACCTCATTTAATATGTGGGTGACATAGTTAAAAATCAAAGATGAGAAATATCATTACTGTACCATTGGAGTTTATGTCTGTGCTTTTTAATTAAATATATGATTTTAAGGGCAATGAGGAGAACAAATAAAATCACTATGGCAGACATTGTATTAGTCAGTCTTTTGTCTGTATCATAAACTACTAGAGCTGGGTAGATAATACAGAAAAGAAGTTTATGTAGCTCACAGGTTTGGAAGTGCAGGAAGTGTGGCTAGCATCAGGTTGCCTCTGGTGATGACCGACAGCAGAGCACTTGTGAGAAGGCAAGATCACGTGGAGAGGTAGGACACATGAGCCCAGGGAGGGCAGTCTCGGTCCTTCATGTCAGTCCTCTCTGTAGAGCTAAGAGGGACACTCCTGTGGTCAGCAAACCCATGACCTTCCTGATCCTCACTAGGTCCCAGCATTTCTCTGTATCACCACTCTAAGGACCAGACTGCCAGCACAAGAGCCATATCCAACACACAGCAAGACTGAACTTGGATTTTTACAGTGTAGTTACACATCCAAGTACTGAAAACTCAGTATATAGAGAGAGGAAATAGATAAAACAGAGGATAAATAGGTGGTAAATAAATCAATGATCAATACATGGTGATGGTAGATAGAGGAGTGTAAGCTCAGTGGGTGGTTGACACCCACCAGGTGTAGGCTCGTGTAATTCCCACCCTTTGTCACTAGATCATAAATGAAAGGACCAAGGAGAGACTGTGACACCGTATGGTCACTCCTTTTCACATTATGGGTTGTTCTTTGGTAGATGTGTTTTAGGGGAATGATTGGATTGGAACTTGTGAATAGTCTTTCAAATGGTGAGATAGATAGATAGATAGATATAAAATTTACAATTTATGTGTAACTTCTTGGTGTCAGTACTTCCTTCAGAAATGTTGTAGAATGGGATAAAAAGACTTCATTTTCCTTTCCTGCCCTTTGTGTGCCCCTTTGAAATGTCTTCCTTCACCACCACAGGAACACAATAATATTAGCGAATTGCAAAGCATTACTACAGAAAAATATATGCTAATAAATATGAGAATTAAAATGGATGGATTGTTAATAAAACATATATTACCTAAGAATAGTTAAGGAAACAAGAATAGTAAAATGATTATTTGAAAAATTTAGGAAGAAGGAACTTATCGTAAGGCTAGCATATCAGAAATGCTTGATTTTGGTCTGGAAGATTTAGGCAGTGTTTAATATAAAATAAGGAATGAAAAGTTTTGTAAATGATTTTATGCCTCTGGCCTCGTCCCAATCTTACCTGATAAAAAGAACACACCAAAAAATAGTCTTAATGAATCTCATGGCTACAGATGCAAAATTCTATGAAACTGGTACATTTCTATAGTGTATTGAAAGTATATTAATGGTGGGTAAGACCTATGTAGATAACCCTAGGTTCTAGCTACTGTCCCTAGTTCTTACGTTGTCTGATTAACTAAAAATTAGTTTACAGAATCTTTTTCTCTATTGCTCACTCATGTAATAACAGTGCCTAGAAGAGCGTCTGGCACATAATAATTTTTAAAAATCCAGTAGGTTGTGGAATAAATGAATTGATAAGATTTCCAAGAGCATAATGAGGTTGATAGTGTTCCCAACTTTGTAACATATTTATAGGGATTAAAATTTTTTTCCAAGTTCACAGTACCATATCATATATATATATATATATATATATATATATATATATATATATATTTTTTTTTATTGGGAGGGGGACTGCAAAGAAAATACAACATTAGAAAATTTAATAATATTGTTTAATATGTTTAACATCTTAATCTAGCAAAGCATAAAATTAGAAAGCCATTTTTATACCTGCTCAAAAGCAGGTCAGAAAATTCAGTTCAAGTTCATAGAGAGAAAGCTCTTAGTAAATAAAAAATTCCTTGACAGTTTATAAAAGATTTTGTAAAAGAGTTAACATTTTTATAAGAATACCTAACTCCAAGTTGGAGCTTCAATTAAGATGAAGATTGAACAAGGATGTGTGCTGTCATCCCTGTTTGATAATGTTGTACTTATCCAAACTGTAAGCAAGGGGACAGTTAAAGTCTAGATAGAGAAGAGAGTAAGGCAAAATTATCACTAATTGGGACTATTCTCTACATTGCCCTAGAAACATAACAATGGAGTAGTCTTGGTAAGATTCTTCAACCTTTCTAAATGTTAATATTTAATTTTCAATTGAGGCTTTTACTACCATTTACAAATTTGTTAAAGTAAATTAGATAGTGTAAATAATATGTCACTTTTACAGTTATAGGCAGATAAAGGTATCATTCATAGGTGTCATTTTCTTTATTATTACCTCCTGAGAAATCAAAGAGGTTTACTTTAAAACAGGTAGCATTAATGGAGAGATTCCTTGAGTCAGTTGTTAAGTTTCAGTGCTCGCCAGTAACAAAAGTCTAACAGATATCATGGACTAACAACCCTGTCTACACTAACAATGATATATCTAAGAATCCTTCAAAAGAAAACTATAAAACTTTAAAGAAGTAGCATTCATGGATCAAGTGATAGAACATACATATTCCTACATGTGAAGATTCAATGATCTTCAAAAGTGTTTCATATTTCTCCAGTTTTTAATCTTAAAACTGCCTGCAACCTGGACCAAAATGCACACACGATGCGGAGAGGTAAATCACATGTAACTACATCAACACAGAAGGTACCAGACAAGAATAACCAGGGAAGTTATAGAAAGAAGATCTGTAGATAGTCATTTGAATGTTTGTGATATTAGAATATGAAGGATGTATCATAAATATACAGTTAGGCTACCAGAATGGACAGATGGCTAGAACAGGAATATATATATGATTTCAAATCAGTGAGAAATGAGTGTGTGTGTTTTTAAAAAAATCTAACCATGTGGGAATAAAAATGGGACAGTATGCTTTCTGATGTCACTGTGCTCATTTAGGTGGCCTCATAATCTAAATTTTCCTCACCATCCCTTGAAAAAAATTCACATCAACAAGGAGAAAAAATTAAACCATCTATAACCATCCCAAAAGCATAAAAAAGAAAGATAAACAAACTCCTATGCAGCGATGGGAAATAAACGGTCATGTACAAGACTAGCTACCAGCAGAACCACATATGCAGACTACGCCTGAGTAGCATCAGAGGAAATGACAGTGGAGCCTGGAGGTGGGAAAGGAAAAATGATAAAAACATCACCAGAGAGATGAAGACCTACCTGTGTAAGAAATGCTGAAACTGTCTGCAATTGTTGGATCAGAAAACTGACTCATGGGGAATTTACAGAAAAGTTTTAAAAATTTTCAGGAGTAAAGTAACAGTCTTGGAGGGATTTTTTTTCTTTGATAAGTGGATGGAGGAAAGTGTTTATTAAATGTGTAATAATGGAAGGAATCAAGAATAAAAGCAAAAATTGAGTTATACTGAAACAGAAGAGAAGAAACCAGGACTCACTCTTTCCTTCCTAAGAAACCATTGATTAAAGAACGTGTATGGAAAATTATATCAGAATAAGAAAGTCTTCTTCTTTCATACATATACATGGCATTGTTTGTTCAAGAAAATGAACATTTTCTTGTTCAAGAAAATGTACAACATCTGTACAAAGGTCCTTTAAAAAGCAATCAGAAAATGTAAATAGAAAACCTTACAAAGCAAAATGGTATTTTTCAAAACTGCCACAAACTACAGAACAATGTATATTCTTACAAAGGCAACACTGTAAGCAATTTGAATTAGCAGTTCAAAACTGGAGAAAAATGTATAGAAAGAACAGGGAGATATGAAATAAGAATTGATTACTCTCAAAGAAGACTAAAGAAAAATACAGAAGTCCCTTGGGCAGAATAGATTTCATGAAAATACAAAAAAGACTATAAAATAGCCAAGAGAATCAAGATCAAACAGAGATAAAATGGATAAGAGAGAAAGAATAAAAATAGAAGGGAAGCTCAACATTTATATAATCAGAGTCCTTGAAAATAAAAGCAGAATAATAGAACAGCACTAATATTTTATTTTTTTTATTTTTTGACTTTTATTAATACATTTTTACAGTGTTTAATGATTACATTCTCTGTAGGGAATTGGTATATGTACACAACACATTTCAATTCTTTTTGCCCCTCCCCCTTTTGTTTTTAAAACATTAGAATCATTTATTTATAAGCCCTTATAAAGTTTATTATCATATATAGAGACTAAAAACCAGAATAATAGGCCAGACTAATAGGCATATATATATAGTTTCTTTGTTTTACATATGAGAGAAACTATATGATAGTTAATCTTGTGTGTCTGAATTCACTTAACATTATGGTCTCAAGATGCATCCACTTTCCTAGAAATGACTCATTTATCCTTCTTTATGGCCTGATAGTACTCAATTGAGTATGGATACCATATTTTCTTTATATGTTCAACTGTTGATGGACAGGTAGGCTGTTTATAAGATTTAGCTATTATGAACTGTACCCCTATAAACATGGGTATGACATCATTGTGATATTATGTCATTAACTCTTTCACGAAGCTAAAGGGGAATAGCTGGGTCTAATGGAATTTCTATTCTTAGTTCTTGAGGAATCTCCATACTGATTTCCATAGTAGCTGTATCAGTTTGCAACCTACCAATAACAAAGAAGGGGTCCTTCCTCCCTACAGCCTCGCAAGCATTTGATACTGCTTGATTTCTTGATAGTAGCCATTTTTTCTAGAGTGAGATAGACAGACTCTCAGTGTTGTATTGGTTTGCATTTCTCAAATGGCCATTGATATTGAACATTTTTTCATGTATTTATTAACTTCATATTTTTTCACCTGAGAAGTGGCTATTCATTTCAGATAACTCTACTTTTATTTTAATTCATTTCAGTCTAATTGGGTCTTTATATTTGGGGAGTCTAAGTTTTTGGAGTTCTTTATACATTCTAGAACTTAGTCCTCTGTCAGAGGAAAAACTGGCAAAGTGTTTTCCCATTCTGTAGGTTGTCTCCACTCTGTTGGATGTTTCCTTTGCTGTGCAGAAGATACTTAATTTGATGTGATCCTATTGATTCTTGGTATTATTTCTTGTGCAGCAGGTGTTTTGTTCAGAAAATCTTTGCCAATACCGAGGTCTTTAAGAGTTTTACCTAGTTTGTCTTCTAGCAGATGAAGTATTTCTGTTCTAATGATTAGATCTTTGATCCATTTTGACTTTGTTTTTGTGGATGGTGATAGATATAGGTCTAGGTTCAACCTTTGGCATATGGATAACCAGTTTTCCCAGCACCATTTCTTAGAGAGGTTAATCTTTTCTTTAATGAAGGGATTTGGCCCCTTTGTCAGAGATAACATACAGGTCTAATACTTTAATAGCATAATATAGGAATCTTGGTGAAATGAATCAAAACCTGAATCTGTACTTGTCAGGGCTCACAGAGTACTTGAGAAAACTGAGATAAAAGTGTCAATGCCAAAGCATTTGTGATAACTCTACTTTTATTTTAATGATAAAAAGCACACTTCAGGGTTTCATACAAAATGGTCCATTAATTGTATAGGAAAGAACATCAGGTTGACATCATATACTTTTAGTAGCAGTACAAAAAATGGTTATGTAACAATATTTTAAGAAATCCTAGGATAGATTTCATGTGCAGTTATAATTTCATACCCAGCTAAACTATCTTTAAAGAATCAAGAACTCAGTTCATATCATACTCATGGGTGCTTCTGGGGAGTCCAGGGGGACTGTTCATTTCAGAGGGCTTTGAGGAGATAAGGGCTTTACTCCTGAAAGTAACTCAATTTGTAACTTGCTTTGGTGAACAAAATCTTGCTTCTGAAGGAAAGGTGGGGAAGGGGAAGGAGGAGAGAAAGGGGAGGGAAGGGGAAGGGAATGGAAAGGAAAGGAAAGGAAGGGAAGGGAAGGGAAAGGGAAAGGGAAAGGGAAATGGAAAGGGAAAGGGAAAGGGAAGGAAAAGAAAAGAAAGGAAAGGAAGGAAAAAGGAAGAGAAAGGAAAGGAAAGAAACGGAAAGGGAAGGAAATAAAAAGGAACGAAAAGGCCCCACAGAAAATCTGCTAAACTGTGGAGTAATTTCATAAAATATTCTGTGTATGACCTCAGCCATATGACCAACGTCAGTGTCCCCAGTTGATGTTGTGGCAGTAGTGTGCACCATGATATGGTAAGAGTGACACTTCTTTCTATGTTATTAGTATTTTGCTATTCTTTTTATTATTCTCTTTAAAATAAAAAGAGTGACACTCTTCCCCTGTTATTTCTTCTCCCCAAAGCACAGTAAATCCATGAGGAAAGCATCAGACAAATTTTACTGGAGGAAACTTCTGTAAAATACTCTACTAGTGTCCTTCAAAACTGTTAAGGTCATCAAAAACAAGAAACTTTCAGGTCCAACACCCTACAGAAATAAGAGGATTAATTCAAATCTTGCCACAGGAAAGGGAGAGGAGCTGAAAACTATGGAAATCTAAATGAACTATGGACCATAAGTAGTGCTGACGAATGAATACTGATTCCTTAAATGTAATGGATGTACCATGGAAATGTAGGGCCTTAACAGGAGGAAGGGGTTACAAGACTGCGGGAACACTGTGCTCTCTTTGCATTTGATTCAGTATTTATAGCCTGGTTTTAGTATAGTAGATTAAAAATGTAAAAGGGAAGGAGGTAAATGGGCATCAGTTAGATGCAAATATTGAAAAAGTAGGGGATATTATAATAGACAAGGTAGAAAAATGACCTTTATGAAGCAAATGAAAAAAAAAGATGCAAGAAGGTATCAGTAGGGATTTACAATTGAAATCTTTCTGAACTGAAAGGCTACAAAAGTAAGTGAAAAATCACATCGCTAAGTAAGAAATATTAAATATATTAAAAATCTAAGCCAAATAATCAGTAAAATCAATCTTAGAGTTCCAAATTAAAGTGATAGCCAAAATTAAGGCTATAGCTTATTCTTTACTGCTCAGGCAGGGGTCCATACAGCGTTGTTCTTGACTCCCATTGTAACTTAACGGGAAACTTCACAATGTCTGGAGCCCTTGATGTCCTGCAAGTGAAGGAGGAGGATGTCCTCAAATTCCTTGCTGTAGGAACCCACTTAGGTGGCACCAAGCTGGATTTCCAGATGGAGCAATGTATCTATAAAAAGTGATGGACTCTACATCACAAATCTGAAGCAGACCTGGGAGAAGCTTCTGCTGGCAGCTCCAGCCATAGTCGCCATGGAAAACCCGGCTGACATCAGCGTCATATCGTCTAGGAACACCGGCCAGCGCTCTGTGCTGAAGTTTGCCACTGCCACTGGAACTACTCCTATCGCTGGCCGCTTCACTCCTGGGACCTTCACTAACCAGATCCAGGCAGCCTTCCGAGAGCTATGTCTTCTGGTGGTTACTGACCTCAGGGCTGACCACCAGCCCCTCACGGAGGCGTCTTATGTCAATCTGCCAACCATTGCTCTGTGTAACACAGATTCTCCTCTGCGCTATGTGGACATTGCCATCCCGTGCAAAAATAAGGGAGCTCACTCAGTGGGTCTGATGTGAATGTTAGCCTGGGAAGTGCTACGCATGCATGGCACCATCTCCCATGAACACCTGTGGGAAGTCATGCCAGATCTCTACTTCTACAGGGATCCTGAAGAGATTGAAAAGGAGGAGCAGGAAGCTGCTGAGAAGGCTGTGACCGAGGAGGAATTTCAGGGTGAATGGACCGCACCAACTCCTGAGTTCACTGCTGCTCAGCAGGAGGTTGCAGACTGGTCTGAAGGTGTGCGGGTGCCCTCTGTGCCTATTCAGCAGTTCCCTACTGAAGACCGGAGTACACAGCTGGCCACAGAAGACTGGTCTGCAGCCCCAATGCACAGGCCACTGAGTGAGTGGGAACCACCACCGAGTGGTCTTGAGCTGTTCTGCAGACACTTCAGCAAAATGGAAATGAGGTTGATGGAAAATAACACACCAATTTCTAAAAAAAGAAAAAAAATAAGGCTATATTTTCATTAGAAAGTCATTGATAAAAAATTGCATGCGTGCTAGATACATTCAACCATCTTTGCTTTTTGGCAAAGGGGCCAAAAACATACACTGGCAAAAGATCACTTCTAACAAATGGTGCTGTGAAAATTGGCTGTCCACATGCAAAAGATTGAGTCTATGACCATATCTCTCACCATCAAAATGAAGCAAATCAAAATGGACCAAAGGCCTAAATATTACACAGAAACACTTAATCTGCTGGCAAATAAAATAAGTAAAACTCTTGAAGACATAGACACAGCGAAGGATTTTCTGAACAAAACTCAGTTGTGAAAAAATGCCATCTAAAATCAACAAACAGCCTTTGTACAGTAAAAGAAATAACCAACACAGTGAAGAAACAATCTTCAGAATGGGAAAAGTATTTCCATTTACTGCTTGGACAGAGGACTATTACATAGAATATATAAAGAACTCAAAAAATAGACACTCCAATAAAATATCTGGTGAGAAATGAGTAACTGAAATGAAGAAGAAGAGGATGCATGAGCATAAAGAGTATAAGTGGCCAATAAGTAGATGAAAATTATACAACATCTCTAGCCATTCAAGAAATGCAAACTGAAACAACACTGAGATTCCATCTTACTTCAGAAATAACAGCCACCATCAAGAAATTAAGGGATTACAAATACTGGCAAGGCTGGAAGAAAAAAGGAACCCTTCTACATTGTTGGTGGGACTATAAATTAGTACAACCATTATGGAAATCATATGAGCATTCCTCCAAAAACTTTAGGACCATAGTGTTAAATGAAATAAATCAGACATAAAAACTTAAATATTATATGGTTTCTCTTATATAAGAAAACCAAAGTATAAATAGTTTAAAGAACAAAACATAATAGAGAACAAGGAAATGGATCTTTTGCAAATGCAAAGAGGTTTTAGAGGTGGAAAGCTGGGAGGGAGGGATAGGGTAGTGGAAGGTGGTGATATACATGTACCGAAACTCTGTGATAAAGGTAATTGTTATGTGCTGCAGACATGTACTAATACAAATTAAAAAGTATTTTTTTAAATTTTAAAAAGAAACTCAAAAGAAGGAAAAATGAATATATCTTTGTATATTTTTTTGAATTTTGTTCCTATATATATTGAAAAATTAAAGATACAGAAAAATCAAACTCTCAAATTAGCCTAAACCTATGTAACATTGATAACTATACAAAAACAAAAGCTGATTCAAGGTCACTACCTTGCATCTTTTTGCACAGTTTTCAATAACTGAAAAATCTAAAACATACTTTGAACCTGGCCTGCTTTCAGCAGTTGCACTCACAGGGTAACTAAAGATAGCGTTAATAATGTGTGTCCAGGAATGGAACAGATATAGCAGTGATGTTGGGAACCAGGGCTTCCTTGTGGAAGAGGAGATGCACATTTCAGGCGAGCCAGGTGAGGAACACAGTGTAGTGTTGGGCCTATTGCAGCAGTTGCTACCAACTCGTGATTCATAGTGTGTGCTTACACACATATTTTTAGTATGGTCACAGAAAGTAATCCGAAATAAAATGGCACCTGAAGTTGTCCCTGCTAGAACCCAGTTTCCGAGTATTCTTCTCTTGAGGGAAACCAAGATTCTTTGGGAAATCTTGATTCTAGTCTGAGGTGGGAAATTTTTGTTTGAAAACTCTGGACACTTGGTTAATGGAAACAGAGAGGAGAGTTTCTAATGTGTAGGAAGTTTAAGTTCGTTCAGGTATTTAAGGCTTGCAGTGAGGGTACAGGGCTTATGAAATTTACTGTGTTCTTATGGATGACTTTCTGTGTTCTTATGGATGACTTTCAGCATCCTTTGTTGACAGGTAATAAGCACATTTTAAATAAGGTAGTTCTCCCCCTCCTGGGCTTCCTGAGGAGGCTCGACACATGCTCATTCCCCTCCTGTTCTCCGAGTGACTCCCGGGTGGAGACAGAGGTACACGAGGGTCCACTTGGACATCCCACTGCTCAGGCACAATCCGAACCTGCGCTTGCTGTGACACCCTGTGCCACTTGGTCAGGCAGGCTTCCAGAAGGGTAGCGACCCTAGGCGTAAGGTGGAAGTTACTATGCAACAAAAGACTGCTTCATTTAGATGCTGATACTTTCAATCAGAATCATAGTTTTTTTTTTTTTTTAAATGTCAGCTTAAAATTACATTTCTTAAAAGTGTGGTAGGAACTGAGAAGAAGTTACTTTATTTTGATGTAGAATAAAAGATCCAGACTGAGTTTTAGAAAATTTAGTACCCAGTGAGTGTCCTGGAGGAATGATTTGTGACATAAGAGGTGATTACACCTACCCCATCCAAAGATGAAGAGATTAATTTTTCAAGAACTGAGATAACTTGTGATTTCCTTCCAAAGGATAAAACTGATGTAAGGCTAGGTGGGCATGGACTGCTAATGGAGACATGGACCTATTTGGTCTTAAGTCCACCTGGTGGTGGCTTCTTGGCTTCCTCCCCTTGATGTCAGGGTGCGCCCACCCCAAGGAGCACTTGTGTAGTAGGACTACACCACACTCACAGCATCCCAGCTCCTGGGCTGCACAAGAAATGTGCCTGCAGCCGGCAGGGAGTCCTCTCCCTACACCGAGGGACACCACCCTCTGTAGACAAGACTTTCAATACAGATGCTGCACTTAGGAGGGAAGCCACACACAGCTGTCTCTGCCATGTAGAAGAGGCAAGACTTGAGGATGAATGAACAACTGCTCTCTGGTCCTGATGCATAAACGTGGTTTCATCCATGTTGCTTGAAAACTAGCAAAAAAATGGGATCCATGCCAGTGACCACAGACAGCAAATAAAAATTGAACTACTGCCTTCCCTCTGCCTAACCACACTATGCTATTTAGTTGGTGGCAGCCCCCACATTAAGGCAGGGCAGTGTTCTCTTTCTCACCAGAATCCCAGATGTGAGACTGGACACTAGCTGCTGCTATGAGACTCACTGTCTCCAAGTAAGGTTCAGACCACTCTAGGGTGTGAGAGGGACCTATCGTGTTATGCCGTCTTTCTCACCTTGAAGTCACGGGCTGTACCCACAGTGACCCAAGCCCAGGGCAGGGGCCTTGGGATGCCCCATTTCTAAGCATCACACAATCCTTTCTGGTCTCCTGTCTGGTAACTTGGTCTTGATGACCAGTGAGGTCCAAGAGACAGAGCTGTGCCTGGTGACAAAAGGCAAGGTTGTAGATCACTCAAATAGATCCTCATTGGAGACTATTCAGTGGAAAGCTCATGTTTTGTGGATTCCTAGAGTATGAAGACTCTTGTAGCATAATTTACCCATTATGCAACAGTGAGTTGCATAGCACAGAACTTAGCCGTGAAGGCGTGTGACACAACACACACAATAAAGGTTTATAAGTATAGGTAGCCATGAGATATCAACTACCTGTATCATTATCCCTCAACCTACTCATGTGATGATTACTAATATATCTAGACCTTTGAGTAAGACAGGTTAAATCCTAAGCCATATCAGTTTAACAGTCTTGTGCTGGCATTAGCCTGAGCTCCGATTCAGGGCAGGGGAGGGATCTGCTGGGGACAAGGCTCAGGGTCCCTGACCCCATGCTATGGTGTCACCACTATAGATTCTCTCCTGTGACTCAGGTTTCTTATCCTTAAATGGTTGGACTTCAGAGCACATGGATCACAGGCTTAAACTAATGCTTCTGTGATTCTTAGCCTAGGGGAAGCAGGTGGCAGCCCCACGTTGGGGGAGGCAGGGGAGAGGCTGGAGGGAACTGGCAGTGTTTCCATAGCGGAAGGAAGCGTCAGAAAGTCCAGGGCACTGCCCACTCCTGTGTGAGCGAGGGGAGCCGGGTTCAGCTGATTGTAAAATTAAGACTAGTCTTGGAGAATAAATATAACTGAGCAACAACAACAAGAACAGAAAATTAAAAGTGAGGGTGTCATTGCAAGAAAAGAGGAAAATACAAAGGAAACCATGAATAGCTTCTGTCTAAACTGACTGGAGTTTATAGACACCACACACGCACTCACACACATCAATATAAGGAATTAAATGTTTAGCTGAGGTGTCGTCCCTGCTCCTGAAGTAGCACTTGGAGTCACTTCACTTCTGAGGTTGAGAAAAGCAGCTGGTAGGCTGCATAAACAATGTTGATTAACCATGCTGTGACATGTTCCCCTTTTATCCAAATCCTAGGACCTCATGGCGTTCCCCCACAGTGTGTATTTAAAGTAGGTCAAAGGCAACCTTTGACATGAAGGTATCTGTTTATTAAATGACAAAGTCAAACTTGTGTTCCAGAAAATAACAAGTGCAATGCATCTAAACACAAATTTAAATGTCAAACTTTTCAGAATCTAGAATGCAAATATTCTTTAAAGCCAGTTGCGTCTGTTTTGGCATCTGCGTTTTCAAAGGGATACCACTGTGCAAACATTCTAAGTGTGAAATGTTCCCACTTTGTTTAGTTAATGTTGCTCTGAGGACCCTGTTGCCTAAGCAAACAGGAATTCATATATACTGGTTAATATTTAATAATAATAGGATTGTTTTAATGTTAAAAATAGATATTGTTCAGCCAGAAGAAAATACCATGCTTTCTCATTTTCAAGTGATTTTGATATTTTTGAAAATGGAAAATAAAACAAAAACTCATAACAGAATAATAAGAGAATAGCAATAGGTAATACACTGTGTATCATTATCTGGAAGTGATTTTAAAGTCATGAAAAGCAAAGGCTGTTAAAGCATGTAGTTTGTTGCTGGCTTGCAGGATAGCAGTGATCCATCACATTTGTCTGAAAGCACAGGACAGGCCACCAGGGTGACATAAGTCTGAGACATGTCCAGAGAGCATAAGATGAGCTTAGGAAGACCACGTCTTACGTGAACCTGGGAGTTTCATGCACATGTGCATTTGTTGCTGGTGCGGGTGGTGGCGGTGGCTCGGTCTCTGTCCTGGCATTGACCCAGTCAGGTGGCTGCTTTGTGGACTAACAGAGGAGACCATATGAGGGACCGGTGGCCACACCCTGGTAGGCTGAAGGGGAGCACTGCATGGGAATGACTTGCTTCTCCCAAGAAAGCCTTGTGGATGCCAGAGTAATTTGTTTTTACAGCTCAATGATATGTGTTCTCTCTAAGATTTCCCTCTCTCAGAGTAGAGGAAAGAGCAAACAAAGGCAGTTAGAACTTGGTGGGTCTTTTTGTGGTAATAGCCTATTGTACAAATGCACAGCTCCAGTGGATGCTGATTTATGTAGATGTTGAATACACAAGTATAAAATGGAGTCCCCAAACAATATTTGTTTTTAGATGAATAATTCACTCATTTTCCCTGCATGAGTTTTTCTCATCTGAAGCATTGGCCTTTCAGATTAAATAAATATAATGTTTCAAAAGAATATGGACATGAATATTCATAAGGACCAAAACAGTGAATATAAATAAAAGCCCTTTTACATAACATTTTATTTTTTTTTTTACAAGGATTTTGTTTTTTGTTGTTTTTCTTTTTTTTTCTCTTCACTTCTAAGATGGTATTTTTCAAAGTAATTTGCCAGGACACCACCTCTTCTACAAAGCCTACCTGCTATGGAGGCAGTAATCACTTCTTTTTCAAATGTTGCACACAGCAGTATTTTCCTGTGTATAAACAGAGATTAGGATATGCCTGGTTATGGCAGAGACCTTTAGCTATCAGTTGCTCCCAGCCTAGTGCCAGGCCCTCGGTAAAGCGTTGGTCTAAGCAACTGGAGGGTTGTCAAAAAGTAGGCAAAATCAGGCTGTGTCCTGAAAATGTATCACTAGTTCACGCACATGAAGTGCGCAGCTGACTATTTTGGCTTTTTGCCCCTTTACAGGTAGGCCAGTGATGTAAACCCAAAACAGCCCTCAGACATGCAAAATTTGTATTCTAATATACTCGACACAGAGGCAAGGATCTTATAGTTCTTTAAGGGCGGAAAGAAACAGCTACCATTTGGACAGAAAGAGAAAAGATAAATAAATATGAGGCTACAATTATTGCTACCTGAACAATTGGTGCAAAAGAAGCCAGAGGACGGCGAAATTCAACTGAGTAATTCTGCTAATGGAGTTGTCAGAGGAACCTATTTAAGTGATTGCTGGGACCACTGGGGTGGAAGGGAATTGCTGTCTGTTTTATGACAGTAGCTACCCAAGAGCTGTGTCTGTTTAATTCCCCTTTAAATACGTGAGCTCAGAATAAATCCTTGATTTAATGGCTATGTACTGTATAATTTAAATCCAAGCATTATTAAAAGTGAAGTTAATAGAGTTGCTGTAAAAAGATTAACTTTGTGACATATTCACTGACTTTGACTGTCTGATCACCACAGCCCAAGAAGGAGGGTCTGGGAGCTCTTCAAAGAGGACGGGCTGGCACCATCCTGGTCGCAAGGAAAGGGGCAGTGAGGGATGAAAATGTAAAGGACTCACGTTGGTAACAATACAACATCAGAAAGTGGAAAGTTACTTCCCAGTTTCTGGAAAAACGTTAAAGTTATCAAAAGGCACATTACTTTCTCCTAATCATGCAATAATAATAAATAAACGTAATTTTGCCAGATAGCTTCCAAAAGAGCTTGTCTTTTTTTTTCTTTGCATTTTGATGAGAGAAATAAGTTTGAAGAAAAAAAAAAAGACTTCCTGGTTTTAGCAAAAGTGTTTGTGTGGAGCAGATGAATTGCCAAGCTTCCTTTTAGTCTGAATGACATGAATACCCTCTGCACTGAGTCAGCTTGCCTTGGGTTGCCCTGTTGAACTTCAGGGGTTATGTTGGAATAACATGCTAGCTTCAGCAGAAAAGCATGGTTTAGTCTTAATGCTGTTTTATGACTTTGGGCAAAATACTAACTCCTCAGCACCTTTTTATTTCTAAATATAAATTTTTTAAAAATCATCAATAAATTCTGCTTATAAAAGATTTTGAGATCCATAAAGTGTCAGTTTTGGACTCGATCACGTACTTTCTTATATATCGAAGGTATTTTGGGAGAGACCCACCTTTTCTTAGGTTTATTGTTGTTTCTAAAAATTCAGGAGCTTGTGAAGCCTGGACACTTTGGGTAGGTGGTGGTCTTAGAATCTGTAGGTACCACTTGTTTGTCCAATGGGCTCACATTATCCAGGGTCTTGCAATGACCTCTTGCTAGTCCCCAGGGCAGCGACCTACATTGTGAGTTTGTGAGAGTTTGCAGCAACTTACTTCTTCTTTTTTTTTTTTTTTTTGGTATTTTTTGTGGTACTGGGAATTGAACTCACAACCTCATGCTTGCCAGGCAGGCGCTGTGCCACTGAGCTAAATACTCAGCCCAGCACCTTACTTCTGATGTCAGATGGGTTTCTGCTCTGATAATGCTGCATAACAAACTACTCCCAAATCCCAGGGGCTTACAGCAATAATTACGTCCTATTTCTTACAGTGCTTAAAGGTAGCTGAACTGGCTCTCTGTAGACAAATTTGCCCATCCCAGCGGACAGGGTAGACTGCAGATGTAGACCTTCATTATGAAGGCCCAAACCGCAAGAGGGAAAAGTGCAAACTGAGGTCCTGTAAAGCCTTAGTTGTGAGCTGGCATGTTGTTATTTCTACATTCTTGCTTTCCTCAAATGACGTCGTGTGGCCGATTCAAAGTTGGCAGGTAGTAAGTATATTCCAAACAAAGGAAGAATTATAGATAGATAATATATTCTACCATGTCTTCTCCATTAGGAAACTGAGGAAAATTCAAGGCAAATGTCTGTGTACTTAATTTTGTGTTATTCTAGAAACCAACATCTGAAGCAAGTCTTTAAAGATGTGAAAGGTATGGGGGGGCACTAGCTCTATGAGGTAGTGAAAGGTGTGGGGGGGCACTAGATGTATGAGTAGTATACTACTGTTCAGGCATGAGGGAGTCAGTGTTGTAAACACTTTAACAGTGAGGAAGGAGACAGTAGCTCAGTTTCAGGTAAAAGGCAAGAGCTTGTTAGTTCAGCGAGAAGTCTACATATTCCATCTCTGTACAAAATCAGCCTTGCACACTCATCCTGCAGTCATTATTTTTCTACCAGGGGATTAAAAAGAGTGAGAAATAAAGAAACGTGTATAAATTGGCCTTCAGCCTAGGAGACTTCATGGATCTTTAGAAGAAGAAAATGTTTTATACCCATGTCTGCTTTCCCTTACTGTGACAAACAACTGAGATCGCTGTCTTAGGAGGAGGAAAGGTTTATTTGGAGAGTTTCAGAAATTTTAGACTGTGGACACTTGGCACAATTGCCCTTGGGCCTGTGGTGAGGTTGGACAGCAGGTCTGGCAGTAGGAGATGGAGCAAGATGCTTAGCTTATGACAGGAAGCTAAGAGAGTCAGGAAGGGTCTGGGGTTCTGTATCCACTAGCTGCATGTTTCTCCCGTGATCTAACTTCTTTCCACTGGGCCGCCTCTGCTTTCCAGTCGCACTCCAGCCTGTAGACCAAGCTTCCTATACACAGGCCACTTTCGGGGCATGTAAGATCTGAAGTCGATAAAGTGCCCTATCTATTGTAGACTTCAAATAAATACCAGCAACTAAAGGAAGTCACAGTGGATGAAGACATGAAGATAACACACATAGGCACCTGGATACCAGAAACAAGCAAGGATATTCCTCCTACTAGTTCTTCAAGCTTTTGAAAATTTATGATATACCTCCTACCTATTTCAAATAAAAAAAGCACAGTGAAAGCTATTGTTTTATCTCTGCTTCCATCATCAATCTCTCTAACTCTGCATAACGTTTTCAAAAGAAGAATGAAAGCTATCTAGTGATTCATGATTACATCACTACTCATTTAGAAGTCGGGCTTTTCATCAGAGAACATAATGCGTGTTTTTTTTTTTTTTTTTTTTTTTTTTTTTTTTTTTTTTTTTTTTTTTTTTCTGGTTTTTCTCCGGTACCGGGAACCGAACTCACGACCTTGCGCTTGCCAGGCAGGCGCTTTTGCCGCTGAGCTAAATCCCCAGCCCCTTATAATGAGTGTTCTTTTGCTTAATAACAAAACATTTAAAGATATGTTTTAACATTCTATAGAGTTCATATGCAGGAAATAGTTTGGCCTAAAATAACTATATAGAAAAAATGAAATGTTTTATATCACCTAATTATCAATACCTCAGAGATTTTTCTTTTCTTATGGTAATAAAGAAATTTTTGGCATGTAAATTAATGTGGCCATTATGGAAAGCATTATGGAGTTTCCTGAAAAAAAAAAAATTAAAAATAGCTGAACTGCCTGAAGATCCAGCAATCCTACTTCTAAGTCTATATTCAAAACCAAGAAAATGAGTACATGGGAGAGATTTGTCCAAGAGGCGTCTGTACCCGTGTCCTCCGCAGTGCTCCTCACCACGGCTAACACCTGCCTATCAGTGGATAGCAGTGTGCTCTGCGTGCACACTGCGATGCTAGCCTTGAAAGGAAGGAAATCCTTTCATTTGCCACCCCATGGATGAACCTGGAGAACGTTATGTTATGTGAAATAAGCCAGGCACAGAGAGACATAGACCACTGCATGGTCTCCCTTGCAGATGGAATCTAAAAAACGTTAACTTGGAAGTATGGAGTGTCATGCTGGTGATGAAGGGCCGGGTGAACAGACAGTTGGGGAGGTGTTGGTCAAAGAATACAAAATTTCAATTAGACAGGAAGAATAAATTCAAGAGATTTGTTATACCACATGGCAACCAAGAACTATGCACTGTGTCATATTCTTTGAAATTTATGAGAGAGTAGTCAAAAGATGGATAATATTGCTTGATAGTTCACCAAGCCATTGACTTAGTCAGTGTTTGATACCAAACTGAATAGAAGTGTAGAGTGGAGCCCAGCGTGTGATCCCCATCCTGTGCTTGCTAGGTGGGCATATGGGAGACTTCCCTACAATAGTCGTCACCATAGCAAGAGTAGGAGGACCACTGGTGCCCACTGACCACCAAGCGTCACAAGCACGGGCACACCCACCTAAGAAGCGGACTTGTGTTGTGCCTGAGTCAGTAGATTAGGGTGCAGTCCAACAGTGTGTGCTCTCCAAACAGTGCCACTCAGGCCCAAGGCCTGTGGATAGAGAGCAGCGATCTAGAGTCCTCTGCCCTGTGAGGGGCAGTTTGGGGTCATTGTTGGTCCAGGGCATGATGCTAGGTGCTGTGGGGGTTTGTGCATCCCACAGGCTGGAGGAACCGGGGAGGAAGAAGCGTGGATAGTGTGCAGTCCAGGTAAATGTCATTAGAGCGTGGTGAAGTGCTTTCATGTTCACGACTTCCTGGAAAGTGGTTGTAATTATTTACAGCATACACGAGGCTTTGAATGAAAAATATGCAGTTGTGGTGCTCTGCTATTCTTAGTTATCTGTTCTGGATGAGAGGTTAAGGCTTCCGGGGACAGGAACGACTGTCCTGTCAGGGGACACTACCCAGGGAGTTGGTGCGGGACTGCAGAGCGAGGCTCACAGTTGGAGATACTCACACTGAGGACCTGCCTGTCCTCAGGCAGCGCCAGAGGCTTCCCTGCCCAGGACTTTGCTGTCTGCTGACACCTGTGTGGTTTTTCCTCCCTCCTTTCTCTCAGCCAAGCTTCCTTGCTGTATTTTAGGTGTTAGTTTCTATTCTCAGGTGCAGGATCCATCCACACAGTGTCTTTATCTCCAGGAACCTACCTATGTATGAGGGAAAGCAAAACATTAAAATTTTAAACAATGTATAAGAACGAACAAAGGATGGAGGTGATAGTTCAGAGAGTGAGGCTGGTAGGATTGTCCCTGGGGAGTGGGCATTTGAGTTTTGAGGCCTGAGTGACAAGCAGCCAGCCAAGGGTGGACTCCAGGAAGACCATGTGGGGTGGAGAAGCACAAGTGCAGGGGTCCTGAGGCTTCAGCAGGTGGCGGGGAGGGCTCTGAATGTGCAGCGCCAGGCGCTGGTGGGATATGGGATTGGCGATGTCGGCCAGCACCGGACTCCATGGACATCGAACGGTATGGTGAAGATGGGGTGATGTTTTCTAAGTGGCATAGACAGCCACTGGAGGGACATAGAGAAATAGTGATGTGATAGATTGTGCTTTCACAGCTGCCACTTTGATTTGTCTGGAGATTTTGTTTCAGGGGACATCGGTGTAAGCAGAGACCATTTGGATGCAGTGCAGGAACTTGTGGCTGGTCCTGAAATCTTGCTTATGTTGCAGCCACAGGCAGGAGGGAACAGATGGACTGAGGTGCCTTTTAGGGACGGAGAGAATGAGGAAGGACAATCCGTATGGGCTTGGAGACTGGAAGTTTCCTAAATGAATGGAAAAGAGTGAAAAGAGGACACAGGTTTGTTTGAGGTCGAATATTCTGAAAGTCATATCCACATTCCCCAGGCCCATTCCCACAACCTAGTTTCTGTTTAATGCATTCCAATAAAAATATTAACAAAACATGGGCTAGAGATCTGTCTGATATATATGGCAGACGCCATGGATTTAGGACTTGGGTCTTGGAATGGAGGCAGTGGGCATCAGCTTGCAGCCTCAGGAAGTCTCAGGAGGCCCGGAGAAGCTGAAGTGACTGAT
Organism: Chinchilla lanigera; assembly: GCF_000276665.1. Lineage (NCBI taxonomy): Eukaryota > Metazoa > Chordata > Mammalia > Rodentia > Chinchillidae > Chinchilla > Chinchilla lanigera. Next base: position 5,090,803 of record NW_004955504.1, read on the forward strand.
AAGCAATGGACACCCGGGAATCCCGACCTGGACTCTTGCAGCGTTCTACTTAGGCCTTGGGGCCCTCTGGATGGCCTCTGTGGAAAAGCCATCAAGTGGGAGAAAACAGCATACCCTTTCCCTGAGAGTTGTTCTGGGAGGTCGGCATTCCTGGGGACTTCCAGGTTCTCAGCGAACCCCAGAGCTGCAGGGTTGGTGACACTTCTGTCTGGCAAGAGACGTGGGTCCACCAGTCCCTGTACAAACACTCGTAGGATCCTGTGCTACACATGTACTCCTGCCCTCTCCAAGAGGAGCAGGGAAGAAAGGGGAGAGAGGGGAGGACACTGCTGGAGGAGCAGGATAATCACAGATCCTAAGAAAGCCCTAATGTGGCGATGGTTGTTGCTAAGCATTGAAAGGGCTGAAATTCTCCCAATTTAAACAAAGGAGACTCTTTACATGCTTGATATTTGTATAGAAAATGTAATAGTGATCCAAAGTAATCCTTGTTCCAGTATGATCAAAGAGCAAGACAGGACAGCACTAATCTGGGTGGAAAGGTAAATAGTATTTTGCAGAATTTTCTTCTCGGTGCTGGGGATCAGCCCCAGGATTTTGAGTATGCTAGGCAAGCCTCCCACTGCTGCTACCTTCATGGCTCAGCTTTGCTTTGTAAAAAAATTAAAGTGTGGTTCTAGCTATATAAATCTCTAGTTATGTCTTCAGGAGTTTTAAAAATGGTCTTAATTTAACATGTATATTCTTAAAAGCATCAATCCCTTAAAGTGAAGATAATGTTCTGAGGAGATCGGGCATGTTCAGGGTGGTATGGCTGTAGAAGGATATTCAATGAAAAGTTTTATTGTCAGTGTGGAGCTTACCATCTTCAGTGCCCAACTAGATTAATATATTAAAGAATTCTATTTTTCATTTTAATTTTTAGATTTTAACTAAGTGTTATGATTTCTGAAGACAGTGATACAATGTGGCATGCTAATTACGCTAATCGACCTATCCATCAACTCAAACGCTTAGTCTTTTTGTGGTGAGAATATTTAAAATTTACTTCTTTGTAATTTTGTGACATACACTATGTAGTTGTTTATTATGTTAAGTAGGCTGTGGTCTCAAGTTAGAAACAAAATCTGATTCTCCTTTCTAAGTGAGGTTTGCAGCCCTTGGTCATCGTGCCCCCACCTGGACCTCTGGTCACCACCATCTTCTCTCTGCTTCTTTGAGTTCGATTGTTTTAGATTCCACACATAAGGAAGAACATATAGGATTTGTCTTCATGTCTGGCCTATTTCACTTAGCATAACTTTCTCCAGTTCTATCCATGTTGTTGGGAGTGACTGCCTTTTTTTTACAGGCTGATAGTATTCCACCACAATGTGCACCACGTGTTCTTCGCTCACTCATCCCCTGAAAGAGAAAGATGTTTAGGTTAAGTCCAAGTGTTTGCTGTTGTGAATGAGGGAGGGCTGATGTGTCTTCAGCACTGAGTTCAAGTCTACATACCCGGATGTGGGATCGCAGGATAATTATTTGGTAACGCTGTTTGAAAGTAATCGTTCTACAACTTTTCATGATGGCTGTACTGTTCTACATTCCCACTAATGGTGTGCAGGCAGGGATTCCTTTATGCCCACATCCTGGCCAACATTTTCCATCCTTTGTCTTTTGATAATAGCCATACTGACAGTGTTGAGGGGATATTTCATCATGGTTTTAATTTGCATTTCCCTAATCATTAGTGATATTGAACATGTTTTCTGTAAGTTTGTTTACTATTTCTGTATCTTCTTTAGAGAAGTATCTAAAGAACTCTACCTTTTTGTGCAAGTTGTAGTAATTATTTTTTTGCTTTTCTACTTATATTCTCCAATGATAAAATACAATGATATAAAAACCATATCCTAATACTATAATAAGGATAGTATAATTGTTAGGTTTAGCACCAGATAGAGCAAGAGACAGAGGTAGATAAAACAAGCCTTTATTGCCCATGTAGGAGGGTTGCAAGAGGTTGTAAGGACCCTCGGAGGAGGGAGCTGGGGAACGGGTTTTATTAGACTGGACTAGAGGTGGAGTTAACATGAGCAGGCATTGTGTCGTATCTCGTATCTCGAGGGGATTGGGCATTACTTGGTGCGTGTGCAAAAGGGAGTAGGAAGTTTATCGCTGGGTCTGAAGAAAAATAAAGAAGTGTGTGTCCTGGCCAGCACCATTTTTGAGGCTTTTCTGGATGTCTGTCAATAATGACTATGATTTTTAGGAAAATCCATGTCTTTAAAACTTCAAATACTATTAAAGTATAGTATTACGGCATTCCAGATATCTGAGTTCTGTTGGAAAGAGAAATGATTTGGGGAGCTCTGCTTTTGGTTATAAAATACTTACATTATGTACACTGAGATGTTATTTCCCTTAACGTTATTAACATAACAAAAATAGAAAATCTCTGTCTGATGGTGCATTTCTCCACAGAACCACTGATTTACATAGCGGATCCTGATTATCTTGCTGATTATACATATTTATATATTCTAGAGGAGAATGAGATGAACAGAAAAGCTTCATTAGCATATTAGATCTGAGGGACTCTTTGGAAGAAAAAGCCAAAAGCTTCATCTTTTAGGCTATTCTGGGCGTGTTCTGGAACTTTTTTCTTGTCACTGAATTCTGACATATATTGAACTCTGAAAGTCCACAGGCTTCGACCAGAGGCCTGAGACCTGGGAGTGGGCAGGACAGTGAGGCCTCTGACCTGTGTAGTCAACTCAGCACCATGTCTGTGTCTACACTACTTTGCTTAAGCTGTTCCTTAGTTCTTGTCCATGTCCGTGGTAACTATCTGTCAAAGTAAAACGATAATCAAAATCTACCATGTTATCTTGGATATCTGAGAGGCAAATAATCTTGATATTGTGGACATTTATTTTAATCTCTGATGTGGAATTGGGTCACATTATGTAAAGTGAACAGAGAATACTTGAGATCTAAATTCTGCTGTGGTCTACAGCTTACACATGATGTTATGGCTTGACTTGTGTCCTCCAAATATCCTAATCCTCAGTACCCCTGAACTTGACCTTATTGAAAAGTACGTTTATTCCACATGTAATAAAGTTAAAAAAGGATAGTTATAGTGGATGTAGAGTGACCAGATCCAGTGGCTGATGTCCTTACAAAACGGGAATTTGGATGGAGACACATGAAGAAGAGGGTACCACGTGAAGGAACACATCTGCCCAGGGACAAGGCTTCTTAAGGATTCTGGAAGAGACTGGAGGGACGCCTCTGCCCTCCAGTGGAGGCCCAGCACCACAGGAAGCTCCCAGAGAGTGCTAGGAGAGCAGCAGGCAAGAGCTCCCTGACAGCAATCTCAGGATACTTTGATTTTGAATAGTGACAGAGTAACTTTTGTGATTGGTCTTTTAAGTCACTCAGCGTGTGGTACTTTGTTATGATGGATACAGGAAACTGATACACTTGGCATTTGCTCCTGAAAAAGCCACAAAATCACTGAAGCTTGTAGTCCTACAAACCTAGGTACCCCCAGCCCCTGAAGAGTGCATCCAGTGGACCCTTCTGTCCATTAATTTGATAGCACAGTTCTGATCTTGCATTTATAAATCTGTAGCTCACCGTGTCATGAGGGCCATGAGACTTTCCATCATGGACAGATACCCTTGCTGGATGTGAACACAAGAGCACCACCCACCTTCCAAAAAAAAAAAAAAAAGAAAAAAAAAGAGAAAAGAAAAAAGAGGAGCTCTTCTCTGCAAAAGAGGCTTCTTTATGAGAAAATAGGGACAACGTTCCCTTTCCTTCATGACTGTTGAGTTTTCATTATCTCCACCTCTTCCAAAGTGGCCTCCCTGGAAGGGCTTGTGTTGCTGGGAAAAAAGGCACAGGACAGAGTAAGTCTGTTCCTTTCCAGCTGCTGTGCTGGGTGGGCAGAGTGGGTTGGGATGTGCAGAGGGAAGCTCTTCTGTGTTGAGCTCCAGCACTTTCATGGCACAGCAGCAGCCTGGGGAGTCTCAGTGGTGTCTTCCCTTCCTTCTGCAGACTAAGACCGCTCTCATGCCTTCAGCCCTGGAAGAGACTTTTCCTCTAGCTCTCAGAGCTGCTAGACATGGAGTGAGGAGGAAGTGCTGTGCGGCATGGTCCATGTTTCCTGCAGAAGAGAAACTGTTCCCTCTTCTTCTGCCCAGGATTTGCTGCTGCTGGCCACAGGCATCTGACCATGTCTCTCCAGTTTAGTTTTCAATGTAATTGGCCCATTAAGCAGAGAAGTGCTAACTCAAAAATCAACATGCTTACAGCAAGTGGTGAGGCCAGTAGGATTAATTGAGATGGGAGAATGTTCCTAGAGATGCATTTAGTGAGTAGATACTAATATTGTGGATGTGCCTCAGGTTATGTCAGGATGTAGAATAGACTTTTACATGCAGGCAGCAAATATGCATGGAGTGTCTGCTATGTGCCAGGTCCTGTCCTAGGAGTTGAGGTCTTGGTTTTGAGAAAATATAGCCCTTGCTCTTAAAGCATCTTTAACCAGTGTTGTGAAGAGTATTAATATTAAAAATGGGAAATATAAACACAATGAATAAGTAAGGCCAGAAAAGAGATCTAGGAGGTCTGGAAGGAATGGATTTTTTTTTTCATTTCATGGAGTGTTCTCTGGTTTAACCAGAATAGATTGTCACCCAAGGAAAAGAGTATAGGACCTGTACGTTCAGAAATAGGAATCTGGTAGTAGTATGTTGGGTGCATTAGAGAAAGGAGAATGTTGGCATGAGGGAGGTGAGAGAGAGAGTAGTAGCAGTCAGCAAACAGGCACCTGTCCTGCCAAGAGCCGTCAGCATGAAGGAAATGCTGACTATCAGTTATAGTGCACCCTTCACTATGGAATACTTTACTACCTGGGAAAAGTAGGGCATTCATGTCTATAGACTTGGAAAGATTGCCGCAATGTGTACTTAAGTGATCAAACAAACATATATATATATATATGGAGAGAGAGACAGACAGACAGACAGAGACAGGGACACTATGAATGGAGGAGACCTAGGTATCAGTCAGGACTAGAACCACATGAGGTACGTTTAGGGACTCGGGATGAACACTGTAAGAGCTCATTGGTCACTAATGTGAATGAGGTATTCTGCTCCTCACTGGAGACCCATCCTGGAGAAGCTCCAATACCACGATCCAGTGATCGCCAGGGAAGAACGAGGACGTGCAAAATATGCAGTAGTTTTTGGTTTGTACTTGGAAAGGACAGACCATTCCTGCTCATCGTACTGCACTTGTCAGAGCGTACCGTGGATCTCAGTGCACTGAAAGGAACATGCTGAAGGAAACCTGTATCCTGTGGCCAGAAGAATCCTGATAATTACTTAGGACATGGAGAAAGGAGTGGAGTGGACACAAACAGAGAAAATTACACTCTGCTTTCCTCCAGTTGAGGGACAGAAAGAAGAGGCAGACAGATCATAGAACATATTTCTTCTGAAATGCAAAGACAGAGAACCAGTTTGTGGGAGAAAGTGTGGACAGGAACAAAGTATGCTCAAGTTCAAAGTCAGAAGACAGTTTCTGAGCACAGATGTGAAGGAGAGCCCTACCAAGGTGAATTTTCAATGGTTTGCATCCAGGTGGTTGCAAGATGGGCCATCATGGATAGAAATGCATTATCCTGCAAGATGAACAAATATAGAAGCACAAAAGAAAGTCTTGGTTAGGAGTTTGTGGAACTGGAGGTTCTGTAGGAGATCAGAGGGAAGATGTACGTGTCTTTCCAAAGCAGACACGGGACTGGAACCAGGTGACACGCTGGAGGCTGCTTTGCTGGAACAAATACTGTCGCTTCTAATGTTACATTATCCTGGAGAACCTAGGCAGCATCTAGCGGTCTGATCAGTGACTCCTCCTCTCAAGCTTTGGATGGAGAAGTCCAGATGAGGGGAATCCATGTCTCCATGGTGACATGGAAAACCTAGAAATTGCATTAGGTTTGGTGGAACCTTTTGCCTACACATTCCTCAGATGTGTCACATCCATTTTAGTTTCACATATGGCCCTATTTGAAGTTGTGTTGGAGAGCAGGCTTAAAATTAGGTCTTTCTGAGATTACTAAATTGTGAAGGACATTTGCCCCATGGGACTTGAGATGAAGTTGATTTTCCTCATCTAAGTCCTGACTGCAGATACTGCTCAGGTACCAATAGCTCAATTTCTGAAATGCTGCCACTGAAACTCTGAACTTGATGTAATGCAATTTGCTTAATTAACCTTTAGAAAATTCATTTTTCTGTCTACAAGTGATTACTTCTGAAGAACTATTGAATTCAGGAAACTGCAGGTCTACTGTCCATCTGAGTATTGTGGATAAGGCTGCCATGTGCTTCCATTTCAAAGCACTAAACATTTGCAAAAATTTATATTAACGGAAAGGATGTTAGAATTTTAGAATCTTGAAGCTGCCCGAGACTAGGCTGTTTGAAAGTTATGATAACTTCAAAAAATGCTAAAAATGTTTGCATTATAAGAAAAATGTGCAATTGTGAAAGAGAGGTATTTTTTGGTGATAGGGTGTCAATGCTGGTACTGGAAAATGCCCATTTACTGTATGTGTTAGTTACTTTTCTCATCACTGGAGCAAAATACTTGACACCCACAAGTTAAAGGAAGAAAGCTTTATTTTGGCTCACAGTTTGTAGAGGTTTTAGTCCACATCAGCTGGCTTCAAGGCAGGGTGTCATGGCAGAGGGGAGCTGCTCATGGCATGGAAATAGAAAGCAGAGAGAGATCAAGGAAGGAGGAGGGAGATAGATCCCAGCCATAACCCCAGTGGCCATCTCCTCTGACCATGCTCCACCTCCCAAGATCACATTTAGCTATACACTCATCAGTAGACTTATCCAATGTCACACACCCATGATCCAGTCACCTCCCTAAGTCCCACCTATGAGCGCATGAGGCTTTGTGGGGACATCTACGTAGAAACCATAACACTATGGATATGATTTTGAGACAAATGTTGTGTATAAACATATATTAATTAAGAATATTTCCCTTAATTTTAGAGGATACTGGAGATTCCAAAGTAAATTTATTTTTCTCAGTAGACTATGGCTATGCAACAATTTTTCTCATTCCTAAAAGAAACCTGTCCTGTAGCTCAGCAGTTCTCACCAGGGTGACCATGCTCCTGACAGGATTTTGATAATGTCTGCAGACGCTTTCAGTTGTCACACCTTTGGGGGCTGCTGCTCACATCTCAAGAATGGAAGCCAGGGCTGCAGCTCAATGCCCTGTAATTCACAGGACAAAGAGTTATCCCACCTCAACTGTCACCAATGCAAACGTGAAGCCACCCTATGTAATTCAATCTGTGCTGATAGTCAACATTTAAAATACAAAGTTTCTGCTTCCACTCTTAGTTTTTATTTCTTAGTAAGTGCTTCCTCTAACTCATGATTTTGATAAGTGTTTGCTACAGATTATTATCTATTCTGGTAAACACACTCTAGAAGTTATATGTGTAGGAATGAAAGAAGGAGAATGTGCCTTTGGAATATTAGCAATGTTTAAATGACTAATAAAGAATGAAATGACCTTGCATAGACATAATTCAGCACCTCAGGCCACAATGCTGGGTGCTGGACATGGTTATTTTAGCAAGAGAGAAAAGTGCCTGTTGTCCCTCTCAGAAATGATTAGTGTGCACTCATGCCTTATTATACTTTCGTTTTAAAGTGTTGGTTGTTTTCTGAGTGAATCAGATTTGTGTCTACAAGAGGAGGGAAAAACTGCGAGCGTTTTACCAAGAAGAGCTAGAAGACTTAGATCCCAGAGCTCACTGTAGGCTCTGACACTGGCCATAAGTTGTTGGTCAAGTTTCCCATGCATCTGGGCCAGTGAAGTCATCTGCAAAATGGGCTGAGCTTGCAGCCCATTATAGTGCTACTATCAAGACCAAATCCTCTTGTAGCACGTAGCTCTTCCCATCTATGCCATGGGTAGAAACAACAGTATCTTAATTGGAAGTATTTCCTCTAATGTGATGCACAGTATTCTAAAGTAAATTTAATTTTCTGGGTAAGCTGAGGATACGCAGCCGTTGTTTTGTTCCCTCCTAATGAATCCTTTCCTACATCTCAGCAGTTCTTCCAGGGCTATGTGACAAGCTGGGAAGGGCCCAAGCAAGAAGCACTCAGGGAATTCCCTCCCTGCTTATTAGTGGTTTAGAAATATGATTATTGGTTCCAAGAAGTCTTTCTGCGCATTCTTGCCTGGGAAGACGTGTGAGGGCGGTGCTCCCTCCTGCCTGTGGGGATCACCGCCCACCGCATGAAAACCCCTCAAAGGCAGAGCTGGGCTCTTCCATCTCCACTCTGCGTCTTGATATAGAAACCATCTAAGATTTTTTTTTGTGGGAGAGGGAGAGACCTTGGATTCACATTTCATACGCAGAAGGGAACAAGTCGAATACACACATGACAATGCTTTATGCCCAAACATCGTCATAGTCTTTTATTTTGAAGAGGTGAAAGGAAAATATTTGCCAGAAAAAAATATTGCTATGGTAATGAGTTCACCCACAGTTCTTGGCTGGAGAGCCCTCGTAAATATAGATCGAAGGGGAGGAGATGGGGTCTGGAGACAGATGGTCCACACGAACCCCAGCTTGCTGTGGAGGATTTCTGGTCGCTCCGCCCATGCGCAGTACCTTTCTTCTTGGCCCCCATTCTGAAGTGGTGGAAGTTGCCCCAAAGAGAGAAGATGGTGTGGAGGCACCTCCTGGTCTCCTCAGATGCGGCTGTGGGAGGGCTGGCCTTCTCTTGGCATAGGGAAACTGTAAGGTGACAGCAGCGGGCACGCATGGCCTTGTCCACTGGCTTATGAAGTCCCTGAGAAGCAGGATCCTGTCATCCAGACTCCACAGCCAGAACCTGCTGCCTCCGCAGGAGCTCATACATGTTTGTGCGTGTTGTAGCATCCAAGTTTACTTTGGGGCTGTGACTGCTCCATCTCCCTTGTGCTTGTTGGTGACAGTTATACAAGTACTTATGAGTTTATAGGACACTACCCTGGAGTTGTGACATGGCAACGGACCATTGCTTTGTGGTGATAGATGTATCCTCTGAGCATGGGCACAGGGGACGAACGCTGGTGTCCTCTGGTGGCGCTCTTTATAAATCTGTCTGGAGCTCCGCCTGGCGCCAAGCCATGCTCAGGAACTCACACCTCCACTTGTGCCAGGACTGCGTCCTGCCAGCTACTCTGGGCTTCAGGGTCCCCTCTGAGCAGCACGGGGCTGTGACAGTGGGGAGTCACCTTCCTTCCTTTCGCTTCTGCCCTGGAGTGAAGAGCTGCGTGACAAAGCTTGCCCGGTGCCACTTCCCCTCTTACCTCAGTCCCGTGCCTGCTGGGCAGATCTCCTTTTGATTCCTTTTGATGTGCTCCCGTCTCTGCTGCTTTGGTAATGAAAATACCCATTTTGTTAATACTGAACATTTACTTTTCCACTCCAAACGTTTCTCTAAGTAGTTCCATGCCAGTTGTTTTTACTGAGATAAAATTCATGTGGTATAATTAGCCATTTTAAAGTGAAGAATTCAGTGGCATCTGATATTGTGCAGCCAGATCCCCTCTCTGGCTCAAACCTTTCTCATCACCCGCAAATAAACTGTACTAATTAATCGAGTACTCTCTATTCCTTGCTCACCCAAGCAACCCCAGACCCTGGCAGCAGCCAGCCTGTTGTCTGTCTCTCTGAATTTACTTATTGGGTGTATTTCATATGAATGGGATCCTATAAGCACAGGTCTTCTGCCCAACCTTCAATTACTCAGTATAATGTTTTTGAGGTTCATTCACACTGTAGCATGGATCAGTAGCATATTCCGTTGTGTGCCTGAAGAGTATTCCATTGAATGAATATGCCAGATACCGTTTATCCATTCATCCCCCTGTGAACATTTGTATATCTACCTGTTTGCTCTGCTGCAGGGTTGTACGAACATGTATGTACAAGAGTTTATTTGAGTACCTGTTTCAGGTGGGATACATGCACAGGAGTGGAATTACTGGATTGTGTAGTTACTCTATATTCAGCCTCATCTGTGATAAGTACCACACTCTTTCCAGCTCTTCTCTTTTTGAAGCATCTACATTCATGCTCTGGGCACCTGCCTTACTAACTCTAAAGCACAGAAACCAAACACTGATGGTTTAAGACCAGCTGTGCATCTACATCCCTCACGGCTCAGTTTTCCGTATAATGTTTGCAATGGTTTGGAAAGCGAAACTAAACGTCCTGCACTTTTCCACAGCACTGTTTTTCTCCATCACAAAAGCGATCGGTTCTCTGTTATAACCAACTGGGTGTGTCTCAGCATGCTGTCCTGTTGTGTCTCGTTATTTCCTCCGTGAGCATGCGCCCCTGATGACTCTGTGACTCTAATGCTCTTCTTCCCACTGCAGGTGTCATTCTTCCTCTTCATCATCTTCGTGGTGTACACCATGCTGCCCTTCAACATGCGAGACGCCATCATCGCCAGCATCCTCACCTCCTCATCCCACACCATAGTGCTGAGCGTCTGCCTGTCTGCGACCCCGGGGGCCAAGGAACACCTGGTCTGGCAGGTGGGTGTCCCTCTGCATCAAGGGCAGATGACCTTTCACATTCTTTGGGGGTAGGTGAAGAAGAGCAAGCTGCCCTTTCAGGATGTGGACCTGGCAGCTGCTGTCTCCTCCTTATCATTGTCCTTGAGTATCACTAAGAGACACCCAGCCCCACCCAGCCTCCACAGCTGGGATCAACAGTCACTTTGCCACTACCAGCAGGGAAAGGAACACTGCCAGGCAAACTGGATGTAGCAAGTCCATTTTGCTGATTGCTAAATGGTGATGGGATCTTGATAGTTTAAGGCATTGTTACCATATGTTATAATTTTGCACTCTTATTTGTATACTGATAATTTATACAATTAAATATGTAATTCTCTCCCACCTGCCCCCTTACAGTGGAAAACAAATTCTCTACTTGTCATCTTCTGGCAGATCTGTGGGCATTGAAAAATGCAGTTTTTTAAACTGCTACAACAGCAACTCTTGCTGTAATAATAAATGGCATTTCAGAGAAGCCTTTCTATTTAATTAGTTAAAAGCATTTTAAAAGCTATTTGATTTCCTTTTATGAAAATTAATAAACATGACTGTCAGTGATTTGGAGTTGTTCCTAACAGTCTCTTTTTTAACCTATAAAATGTCTGTTTTCTTTTGCTTTATGGGATCAGTCGTAACAGCTGTGGCCATGATATATAATGTAACAAGGTCGAGATTTATAGCTATGAACAGCACTGTGCCATTAGAAAACGGATTTTATGTTCATTTTTATGCTTTGTCTCCTGGGGATGGAACCCGCGTCCTTATTCACAAGAGGTAAATGCCCTAGCGTTGGCTATGCTCCAGGACCCAGAAAGGGGACATCAGACCCGAGTCCTCTGTGTCCTGCAGCACGTGAGAAACCAGTTTTTCTGTACTCAATTGGATGTTTCGTTTGGAAACCTGAGATGGAACTGGAGGTTTCCTCTTGAGCTTGTCATAAGCTCTTGGGGTTTGAAAGCTTTCTAGGGCTCCCCTTTCTCAATATGCATCTCTTAAGATCACGTTCAATCAGAGCAGCTGGAGAGAGCTGTGTGCACAAGTGTGCTTTGTCTGTGTGGCATGTAAGGCGACCTCTAATTTTATACCATGCATAGGGTTTCACAACAGCTTCTTGAGGAATTACTAGGAAGCATCCATTTCTGGGAGACAGAGAAACAGAGGAAACATATTACTGCTCTGTGTCTTCCCTTTGATAAATCCCAATATCCTGTGACACAGAGGGAGGATGACCAGAAACTAAGCAAACAAATAAAAGAATGCAGACTGTTTTTCTTTACTTTAAAGTATTTAACTTATTCATAAAGATTGTATATATTTAAGCTAAACAATTTGATAAAATGGGGTAATGATTATATGATCAAGTAAGTTAGCACACCCACCACCACCCATCTTGTACTTTAAGGTCCTAGGAACTTGTCCATCTTATAATTGCACTTCTTACCCTCTGGCCAATATCTCCTGGTTTCTCCAGACTCCTAGCCTCTGGCAAGCACTGTTCTACCAAAAAGAACATCTGGCTGTGCCTGGGATGCTCCTTTGCACATGATGTCTGCTGGAGATTTTGCTTCCTTCTCTTGCCTTTCACCCTAATGTATATTTATGGACGATCTCTCCTTCTTTCATCAACTTCATCCTGCCCTTCACGTGAGCCAGCAAGCTCAGCTGTAGGTGATCACTCATCCAGGTCAGGGTGGTGCGTATGGTTTTTTGGTAGCAACAAGTACATAATCTTCTCAGCTGGAAATAACTGGGATTTCCACATTACTCAGAGACAGGAGCTTCAAACATTTCACGGCTCATTGCACTTGGACAGTTCAGGGGATCCCATGGAACACATCCTTGAACATTTTGGACATATCTCTTCACCTCCTTCCTGAATCAATGAAATGTCTGCAGGTGCAGATGTGATAGAAAACATTCTTGGATGAGAAGGTTTTAATATTCATCCACAAAATCAAATGGGGTTAAAAATAAGAGGAAAAAGTAAGTGCTTTGAAAAGAACTTGATGTATTCTAGCTTATTACATACCATATTCAGGTGGGGTTTTCTAAGTCCATTTTTACTTGCTTATATTAATAAAAAATGAACAAAAATGTAATCCTGAACTTTTATTTACTCTTTTCCCAAAACCTACAAACAAAAGTACTTTATATCTATAGACCCCAGGGGTGAGATAATTTTAGACTAGCTAAAAAGATAAAAATGCTTCACTCCATAGCATTTCATTTAAGAATAACACTGAAAAGAAAAGAACATGTTCTGTATCTCCTATGCCTTTTGAAATAATTTCATAACCATTGCAATAGCTGGGAAACATGACTATGTCAGCTACTTTAAAATAGAAGGTTTATAGGTAAATATTAAAGTATAAAAAGAGCTTTCACTGCTTTTGGCCATTTCTTAAAATATAATTGAAAATTACCACTGGCTTGAAGTGGGTAAAAAATACTTCATTGAACTATTTTTATGCATTATGTGAATAAAAATAATAATATAGAATGTCATATAATAAAAATAATAAATTAATTGGCATGACTGTGGCGATTGTACTGTAGTGGTACCATCTTTTTACACCCATGCTGTATAAAATGGAGGATACAGCCTAGTCTAAAGAGAGGGGTCGTCTGTTCATGATGCTTAGCATCACCTTGCCTTCTAAATCACCACAAAATGGATGCCTTTTATTTAGAACAAGTGCATATTTGCCCTTTTGTCTCATCTTGTGTTTTTGCACATTTTCAGTCCACGGAGAGCATGTGGTTCTTACCCGTTAACTTGGATGCTGACTTAGGGAGCAGCCTTGTCCCTTTTCCGGGATGCATGACTGAGTGCATTGTTCTCAGAACAGTTACTTTGCCAGCTCTTGCTTTAACATGCAATGCCTTCTCAGGCTATGATAGTTCTCTTTATTGAGGGGATTTAGTTAACTTAGTATTTATAGTAGACTGACAACTGGTGGTCAACTTATAACACCCAGCTGAACTGAGTAAGTGTGGTGCTGGGTGTGGGAGGCCCCCCTGAGGATCGCTGCCAGCAACATAAGAGGCAGACCTGAAGAAGAAGGGTAGGCTGTTGGGAGCTGGTAGAAGCTGTTGGGAGCCTGTTGGAAGCTGTTGAGAAGCTGTAAGGAGCTGTTGGTTTTCCTGGAGGAGCTCATCATGCTAGCTCTCCTGATGAACTCGGCAGTTCCTATTGTCCGAGGAGCTCGGGACCTTGTTGTTGCTGAGAATGGCTTTGGTTCATTTTGGGGGAGCTCTGGTCCTCATTCTGATCATTGCTTCCTGGCTCTGGAGGGGAAGATGGTGCACAGCTCAGTCTCCTGGCGAAGCCTGTTGAATTGGCTTTCCTGATGGGAACTCGGCTATCCTGATCATCAGAGGAGCTCAGGACTCACTGTGGCTGAGGATGGCTCTGGTACTTTTGAGGGGAGCTTTGGTTCTTATTTTGAGCATCGCTTCCTGGCTCCAGTGTAGATCCCTTAGCCTGCTAGCACAGATCATTCATCTCGCTGGCACAGACTTTCTAGATTCCACCACTGACCTTTGGGCCTTCCCAGTGCAGATCTGTGAGGCAGACCTGCATGAGACATTGTTACGGGATCTAGGCCTCCAATTGGACTCCTGGGAGGCATTGTCATGAGCTCTAGGTCTTCAGCTGAACTCGTTCAAGACATTATCATGGGCTTCAGGCCCTCAACTGGATTCTTTGGGCTTTAGTGTGTGGACAGACTTCCCACACTCTTGTATATGATTCATTGGGTGACTATTATAAATAATCTTATCAAATATGTGTCCTGTATTATATTATTTCTCCTTGCAACAAACCCCAAACCATGACAGTATTTCCTAATGCATTTTAAATTTAAAGTATAATCTCTAAGGTATTTTGTAACTTTTATTTTAAAACAATCACAGACATCAATAAATGGCAATGACAGTACATAGAATTATTTTTCCATGAAATCACTTAAAGCTAAGTCATCGATTTGTTGTCCTATCACCCCAAGTGCTTCACTATGAATTTTCTACAGTGTGTTCCTTTTGCTGATAGAATCATACAGCAGCTGTCAGAGCTGGGAAGTTCACCTTGCTCTATTGCTGCTATCTGGTTCTCAGAACCCACGCAGGTTCCTGCAGTGGAACCTGTCAAGTGTTTCATAGGGCAAAGGCCAGCTCACAGTCCTGCCCGGCAGTGTGTTCCCAAGTCCCTCTGTGCGTCAGTCTGGAATTGACCCCTTAGTCTTTCTTCGGTGCTCATGACCCTCAGCCTTTTGAAAACTGAAGGTCTTTTCTGGTGTGAATTGTCTTCCCACTTGAGTTTGCCTGCTACTGCTGGTAAACAGATGCAGGTTCAGCATTGGAGTCTCACTCTGCTGCGGTGGCTGTATCTTCATGGAGTTCTGTCCAAGGACACATAATTACACTCTGCCTTGTTAGCTATGATGTTCGTGTGTCACAGCACTGTCCACCAGCTTTCTACATTGCTATTAATGCACATTTTATGGGAAGGCACTTGAAAACTAGGCACATGTTCCTATTTTTATCAGACCTTCAATTATTCATTTATTTATATGTATAAAGACTCTATTTTCTACCTTACCTGTTGGGTCGTTATCTGTGACTATCACTGCTCCTTTAGAAGCCCATGGTACCTCAGACTTGCCTAGGGTGCAGCCATCAGTGGTGGCTTCTGTCCCTTTGGACACGTCCCTGTCATCTTCTTAGCACTCCCTGGCTTTCCAGCTTTGTACAGTGCTTCAGACTCGCTTGTTCCTTCCTGCCCCAGCCCTGCAATCAGCTGTGTCTTAGCAGCCCTGGTTCTCTTTGTGGAGAACATCACTTAGAAGCAAGATCTGGGCAGTAGGTGCTCTTTGCCATTGGATGTCATTTGACAAAGTCGAGGCCTGTATACACTTACAGATAGAGAGATAGATAGATGGATTGATAGACAGACAGACAGACAGACTACACACTGTAACTCCCTTTGACCAACAGTGAAAAACACTGGCTCCCATGATTCCCGACCTGTCTACTTACTCAGTCACTCCTTGAGTGTAGCTGTCTCCAGCCCCCAGATCTCACTTCAGCATGCTCTGAATGCCACACCCACCTTTTCCCCTGCAAACACATCCTCAGCCCCAAGTCAGGCTGTGTCCTTCCATCTGTGTGAGGCCACCCCTCAAGTGGTATCCCTCTCCTTCTAGTCTCTGTCCCTGCTGTTTGGCTGTCCCCACCCTGGACTCTCCTTGGTCATGGCTTCATTGCTTTTGGACAGTTTCCACTTACCCTCTTTCCGGGTGGTGCGGAAGCTGCAGTGTTGGGCCTCATTGAATGGCCCAAGGACTGAGCCATTCTGGCAGGAAAGAGAAGGACAAGGAGGGAAGGGAAGCAGTGAGACACTGAGGAAAAAGAGATGAGCACACTGGAACGCAGCGTTGATCTGTGGAGAGGAGGAGATGATTCCCCGTTCATCTCTGTGATCTGCTTTGTGCTGGTCTCCACAAACTTTCTTATAATCCTTTTCTCTTGTATTATCCTAACTGCGTTTCAAAGAAATGTTTTACCTGGACTCTGAGAATATGAGAAGACTGTATAATCCCTTAATAATGAAAGGAAGAAAAATGTAATATCAGGAAATTTAAAGAGCAGCAGTAATTGTATATTGCCCATGTAAGAAGAACATTGCACTTCTGCACAATAAACTTAGGCTAAACACCAACATCTCTTAGTAGTTCATTAACTAGGAAGTAAGAGTTTTATCTGTTTTAGTGAGATGACATGCGTCTGATGGGAATTTCCATTCGTGCAGCATTGAGCCTGCTCTTATCAATCTACCACGGCAAAGGGAAACTGAGGCTAGGAAGACCAGAGGCATCCTCCATCCTCACGCTGGGGTGGCTGCCTCCTGGTGGGCCCTGGGGAAGTGCCAGCTATGTAGTCCCTGGAGAAGGGTAGGAGGCTGGGATCTCTTCCAGCCTGGGACAGAGCATCCATGGGACAATAGCCATGGTCTGAAGCTTGGTCTGAGGGATGCTTATGTCCTTGTCAACAGGCAACATGTGTGCTGTTCCTTTACTTTACTTTTGCAGGTCATAGTCACTGTGAGCATAATCTTCAGGCAAACTCAAGGAATTTTCACACATTCCTACTTATACATTATGGTTGGATTTTGTACTGAAATTTACTTAGCTCTTTTTACATTTCTATTTCTTTAATATTCATAGCACATTCTGAGTTTTCATCTCATAGATCTTTCATTTTCCCATGGAAGAGGGGAAAGTTTGAATATGGATTTACTTAAGCAAAACAGTTCTATGAGAATCCATATTTATCTAAGAGGATAGGCTAAGGAATGTTTATTGGCCTTCTAACAACATTACTTTTGTGTTAGGGAAATTTTGCAGAATTCTTTTACACTGCAAACCTTTAATATATTTAAATTATGATAAAATTAGAAAATTTTTATTGTACCTATTATATCCAATGGTCTATGGCAAGTGTATAATCAATAGCGATGCATATTTGTTACATAAGTCTTTTGATGCATAACTCAGGAAGTGTATATTGGAGTCTGGAATTAAATTGCATTTAGAATCTAATCTGGAAAGCTCAAAGAAAAAACAGCAGGTTACCAGCTGCCCAGTTTCTGGCTGTGGAGGAGACTAATTGCTAGGAATTTGGAGCTCTGTTCTTACTGCTTTGTCTTCAGAAAAGCAGACCATTATTTTCTCATAAGAGTAAAGAAAAGAGAACACGTCACAGCCCACTGTATACAATATGAAGCTATGGATTGAGAGTAACCCATATCGTGTTTTAGCCAGCTGCTTTTTACCTGTTCTAAAGGCACTGGGATGTGTAAGCAGTGGCAGAGAGGATGAGAAAAGGTGAAAAATAGGAAAGCGTCCTTGTGGCTACACCCTTGGGTAAATCTAAAAGCATCTCATGTTCCTGCACTTCCCTGTCCCCTCTGATCCCTCCCCTTCTGGACCCATACGTTCCCTTCTCCAAATGGCAGGAACTTTGAACCTTAGTCCTGTGAGGGACAGCTTTGGTAACACAAATGAACAATAATATTAAAACTGAACACAGGAAATCAAGTCATGTAAAAATGTTCCCACATTTTTTTCTGAAACAAAAAATACAAGAAAATTAGAGATATACTTACTCTCTAGCCTTAGTGAGCTGCCTTGGCGAGGCTGCTGGAGGAACAAGGAGGCAGGGCAGCCCTATTTGAACATGAGCTCATCCCTAGAGATTTGATCAAAGGCACATGAAGAGGAGAGTTAGTTGAAGAATAAGGAGTGGCAATCAGCACACACTCTCCTGATCCTCTTGATTTGGTCATCTGAACTGGAGTTCCTTGCTCATTAAAAGAAGTGGATGTGTGTCCAGTATGATACTTTATTATAAATTTATTGAATATTGGATATGGCACCTTTCATTGACATTTTCCTGACATCTTGGTAGTGACTTCCTTCCTACTTGGACAAATCCATGTACCTTTGGTCTGTTATTCATTGTCTGGTTTCTTTTCTCTCATTGCTCGGACAAAATACCTGATGCCCAAAGTTGAGGAAGGAAAGGTTTATTTAACTCAGTTTGTGGTTTCAGTCCATAATCAACTGGCTCCAAGGCAGGGTGGCATGGTAAGGGGCAACAGTTCAGGATGGCAGAAGACAGCAGAAGCAGCAAAAGCAGAAGAGGGGAAAACAAGACTCTTTTCCTTCCTTATGTTGTATGCAGGCTACCAACCCCGGGGTAGTTGTAGCACTCACATCATCTCAGTGTCCTCCTCTTGCAAAGAATGAGGATGTTTACAAAGTGAGGACCTTGGTCCCCTGCTGAGTCACTTAGTTAAACATCTAAACTTCTCAAGTTGACACAATCTATCAGCCATTACATTTATGGATATTTGAGGCTCTGCCTATTTCACTTTTCTTAAGGGAGGGGGTAGTTTGTGAGAGAGAGTGATTCTGGGCCTCTATTAATCCTACAATAATTGCTTTTTAAAATCTGTAGAGGAAAATGAGCAAATCAGCATCCCCCATGACGGGCCACCGAGGACAGCCTCCTCCTGTGCACAGAGTGGTGCATCTGCAATGCCTGTGATGCACAGAGAATAATGCATCTGCAGCTCGACTCTAGTGCGAACGTGGCTCTGGTTCTGAAGGACTCTCTTTAAGGAAGAAACTCAACCTGTTGGTTCAGTGGTGAGAAGTACACATGGACACTTGGAGATACTTCAGGGAGAGACAGAGCTAGGACTGGGGCTATTTATCTGTAAAATGGGAATAATAACCATGGCGTTTTCCCAGAACAGAAGGATGATAAAGTGAAGGGATAAATGAAAAGGACATAAGTGGGCCAGATGCATAGTTACTTCTCTGAAACATCAGATGTTAATAATAGTAGCTGCTTCCTGGTAGATCTACACATTCTCATTGTGTTTGCCGAGTACACCAAATTGGGCAGACTGCAAGCAGAGGGAGGACGTGCCTTGTCTGTTTCTGCAGCAGCAATCGCAGCACAAGAGTAATGTGCACCACTTTCAGTTGCCCTGGAAGATGTGAGACCCTGATGGATACACTGGCTCGATGATTTTGGATGTCCATCTTAGCAGCCTGAGGGTTTCTTGACATGGAGTCAAGTAGTGCAGGATGGTGGGCAGAGGAAGCTGTTGGCTGTAGGAAGAATCTGGGTGTGGATCCCTCTTCTACTTTGTAGCTGTATATGGTGAACAGAGAGATGGACCACTTGGTTCTCAAAGAAAGGTTGGCCAGTGGCAATTGAGGATGTTGTCAGGAGCCAGTTTTCAGTTGTCCACCTGCTTAGATACTGCCCCCGTGACCTCCCATCCCAAGGTCATCCCTTCCGAGGGTAACTCCCGCTCATGACTGATTGGGTTGGTGTGTAAGGTCCTTCCGTTCTGGTCCCTCACAGGACAGCTCTGGGAGGCTGCTTCAGCCCGGGAGCATCATGTGTTTGTCTAAAGTTGTTGGGCCTGTGCTGCAGCTCAGCCTTTCCATCTGTCTGAATTCCATTTCACAATGTCCTTTCTGGACAATGCACCCTGCCGTGCTGCCTGGGCCGGGCCAGGTTCTTTGGCTTACTCAGTTTCCTCGCCTGTACAATGGCAGCAGCAATGGCGGGCTTTCCCTTCCTGGGCGCTGACCTTGGTGCTGATCGGGTATGAAGAGTCTATTCCTAAGCCAGGCTGCGACTCAGCTCCCAATGGACAACAGACAGCAGTAGCAGCAATAATGTTTTACCCAGCTTACATGATTTTACAAAAGCTAAAAGAAATGAAAATAAAATACTTTGGAGAGTACCGTCATAATTGAACTTCAAATGATCCATGGATTTGGGTAGACAAGAGTCAGATTACACATGTGTGATGCCTTCAAAGCTCAAGCCTGATTCCGATTGACCATCCTGTTGTGTATCCCATCTGGACCCAGAAGTGAGCTTCACCCTGGTGAGGTTCTGGAAAAGCCCACATTTCACTGTCAGGTGTTGTGAGAAGTTCTGCCATTGCCAGAGGGTTTGAACTCTTCTAGGTCCATTGAGTGCCGGCTTTGGTAACCTTTGAGACACAGATCTTCAAATGAAGCCAAAGGCAGGAACAAGAGGAAAGACAAGCCTAGGAATGTATGGGGGCCACCTGTCCAGTGGGAATCTTGAGTTTCCATGCCACTCTTTCTCTGGACTATCTGTCTTTTCAGAAGCCCACTTCAGTGTCTGGCCAAACTTGAGGGCTGCTCTTTTCCCTCACCATGCCCACCTTCCTGCTGCCTTGATAAAATGGAATTGGTCATCCTGTATGTCAGTGTGTAGTCATGAAGATATGCATCTATCCAGTTCCATCTCTCTGAATCACTCTTACCTCCTCCAGCTTTGGTACTCTATTGGTGCACCAGGACCACTTAAAAATAGTATAAACTCATTTGCTTAATACAACAGAAACAGATTCAGACATTTATTTATATGCAGAAATAAAAACCAAGGTGTTGCTGCAGTTTTCCCTTCTGGAGATTCTGAGGGAGAATTCACTGATGGTTCTCCTAGCCTCTGGAGGTTGGCAACCTTGCCGCTCCGTAACTCAGATCTTCACCACTTTTTAATGTTCTTCTTTACATTATACACCTTCTTCTCTTTGTCTGTGCATATGCTTTCCTTCTGTTTCACATAGGGACACTGGACACTGTATTTAGAGCCCTCTCAAAATCCGGGATGACCTCATTGCAACATCCATAACTTAATTACATCTGCGGAGACTCCTATTCCAGAACAACCATGCACTGAGGTTTCCTGGGGACCTAACTTTGGGAGAGGGGCACTGTCACGCTCAGTGCAGGTCCCAGCCTGCAAGAGGGCTACAGTGCCACTTCTCTCACTCCCTCCATGCGCAGCTGCTGTCTGCTCTCTTCATACCCCGGGCCAGAGGGTCTGTAGACTTCCT
This sequence comes from Chinchilla lanigera, assembly GCF_000276665.1. Taxonomy (NCBI): domain Eukaryota; kingdom Metazoa; phylum Chordata; class Mammalia; order Rodentia; family Chinchillidae; genus Chinchilla; species Chinchilla lanigera. The sequence goes on from NW_004955504.1 coordinate 5,111,927, forward strand.
CTGTCACAGGTTCAGGCAATGTTAAGTTCTGTGGTGCACAGCATATAGAGATACCTTCTTGCAAGATATTTATGGCAATACAGGAAAACCAAGCAAAACCAAAAGATTTGAGAGTAAAGGAACATATGGGAACTTTATCCTTGTTTAAACAAAACAATCGCCCATAGGGAAAGCAAAAAGAAAACTTGCCAGATGATTGCAGATAGATTGGGCAACTAAACATCTGCCTTTGGCTTTTTGCCTATTTTAAAAATAGGAAGAGAAGAGAGACAGAGACAGAGACAGAGACAGAGAGAGACAGAGACTAGGAATCTGGTTCTCAAGGGGTTTTCAGTGAATGCACTTCTTACAACCACCTGTGAATTCTCTTGCATATATTGTCATTTGATGCTCTTAGTTTTCAAGGTCAGTAGTCAGGTCTTTATAATTTTAAAAACTTTTTCCTTCTAAGTATTTTACCTGTTACCTCCATGAAAATAATTAACATAAATATTGTGATAGTAGACACATTTGTATTATTTTTTATTTAATAGGACTACTGTTTTCCCTCTAAGCTATGTACTGACCTCTGGATTAAGTAAAATAAATTTTATAATTTGAAAGAAATAGATTTTTAGTTAGAGAAGTTTCTTTCAGTTTTCCTCCCATCCTTCCTTTCTCCCTCCCTCGCTCGCTCCATCCCTCCCTCCCTTGTTTTCTCTCTGTAGCAGATCTAAAATTTTATTTTATTTCTAATGGACACTGTATGACTTCAGTGCTTATAATGCTTATAAAATATTGAACAATTCATGAATTTTTAGAATTATCCTCAGTTAATTAGATTATACTTTATATATTTTATTTGTGCAATATTTTGATCAGTAATTTACTAGGGTAAATTGCATCTGTCTTGACAGTAATGAGGACAAACACTTTAGCAGTTCTGGCTCTACATGGGTTTGGTGCTTCACTGACTAATCAAATTCTTTAATCTCGATGGTTTGTGTAGATTAGGGTAGATACCACTGTTTTTCCTGTGGAAATATTTCTGTTTAGATTTACTTTCCCCACTGGAGTTTGCTCTGACCAAATATATTTTCCTGGAAATACGATCTCTTTCATTCAAAGTCTCAATTTTATTTCACAGAGTTGAGAAATCTCTTCTTGATTTCAATTTGCTCTATATTTGTGTTTACATTTCCCTGGCTAGTTTGTTTTTCTTAGAATTTGGCTTTTCTCCATTCATTCCTGTTATGTGTAGCTAATGCTTTGGTTGCTTTACCTTATTTCTCCAAGGAGTAAGTTTTGCATATATTTATTATTGTTATTGAATTTCCTTTATTTATTTATTTATTTATTTATTTCAGGATTTTCTCCTTAAGTAATTTCTTATCTTGGCTTCCCTCACCGAGTTTCATTTTGTATTCCTAATGTCCATGTTAGGTACTTAATCTAGTGTTCCTTTCTCATTCATTTATACTGGAATAAGTAATGAAGACTGTAAATTTCCCTTTGAAATGGCTTTAGCTCACTCTTTTAGATGTGTTCATTATCATTATTTTCCATACATTTTAAAACTTGATTTGCATTTTTTTGACATAGAGAAATTTCTGCTGTTGCTGTTTCCTTTTCAGGCAATTAGGGGATTGTTTTTCCTTTTCTGAGTCTTTCTTTTTAGTTTTATGGCATTAAGAACAGAGAGTATGTCCCTTCCTCTTCTTTATATGCCCTTTGATATGAGGTGCAAGTGGCTGTTGTACCACGGTGACCGTTCTCACCCCACCAGAGCTTACTGTGCATGCGCTGTGGGAGCACTAGGGTCCTGAAGAGTCCTGGTTTAGTCCTAGTGTGTCCTGTGTGGGAGGTGCGGACTGAGATGCTCCATGTCATAGAGATAGACCGCCTGTCACCAGTATCCCTGGCTGGTGTGCTCCCTCCTCTTGTCTAGCCTCCTAAGTGGTGGGTCCAAGGCTGCTACCCACATTCCCACCAAGGGAACTGGTTGTCCTGGCTAACACACTATGGCACATCTCTCTCCTACTGATGTCTGCCAGCTTGTCTACTGTGTTCTCCTCCTTTGTCTGTCCTCTGTGTCCACCCTGGACCCTGCTTGCTTTTGTCAGCTGCCACTCCCGCCTGGGAGGCTGGAGATTCCATCAGTCATGGAACTTTATTGAAAACAGTTTTACACATATGCGTCCAGTTCTCTGCAGTGCTCTGAACAGTTTCCAAATAAAGAAGAAGAAATGTTGTCTTTGTGTGTCCAACTGGATATATTTAATTCTTAACCTTTTCTTTGGTATGTTAAAAAGTTACCTTGTATGTGATGTCTCAAGCTCAGAACATAGATGAAGATATGGACCTAATATAGAAAGAGGAAGAAGAAAAACAAAGATAAAGAGAATGAATCGAGGGTTCCTACAATATGAGTTATTCTCAGAGTCTAACCCAGGGCACAGCCTTCCTGCATTAGAAAGCCCAGTGGGTCTGTGTATCAGCATTTCTTAAAAGGTTCATGCAATAAAGACCTCTGTTCTGATCCTTGAGGATTCCCAGTTTCCCTTTCCTTTATTTTAATTTCACCTGCAGAAGACAGAATTGCTTTTGGGAAGAAAAGAAAGTCAAGATAATGATGGTGTCAGAGCCCCTGGTTTAAGTGACTTCCGGTGAATCGCTGATCTGGACCTGAAGCATGGGGCGGGAGGAACTCACCCCATGCCACACTGCTGTTATTTTCCTTTTTTATGGGAGCCATCACATTATATTCTCATAGGCTTATTTTTCTCATATCCTTCACACCCTTTTGGTCACACATTCCTGGGACCTTGAGAGGAGCTGAGATCTGTGGCAGAAATTAGAGCTTTTCAGTACTTTTACTTGTTGCAGCCCGGGTGCTGAAAGCGTCAAATGGTCTGTGCGAGACTAAATCCTTGATTGACCGAACGAGTGAATGAGCACGTGAGTGTGTGACTGAATGGAGAGATGGGACAAGCGTGCACATATCTTCATGTCACCAACCACGGAACGGTGCACAGCTCTTTCTCACCACATCCAGTGCTCCTGTGCATGACAGCTGGGTGTAAAGTAGGTGAGGCCAGAACTTTCAAGGTCGTCATGGAGGGCAAGGACCAGCCTGACATCTTCAAATTTTTATATTATTCTCTTGTTTTCTTAAGATAAGCCAGATCCTTGAATGGACTGTAGGTTCCTTTCTGAGTTCTTCAAATTTGTAGTATTATAGAGGAATGCGGAGAAAGACACAAAGATGTTCGAAGAAACAGGAGATGGAATATATAAAGAAAAGTCTAAAGAACTGGGACTACTTGTTAGTGGCAGGAAGACGAGGTAAAATTGAACTGCCTCAACGAAGTGAACATAACTCATAGAAAGAATAGTGACCAATGCTTGACTCCCCATAGCTCCTGTGAAGTTTGTGTTAGCCAAGTGAGACTGCCTTGTTTTGACTTCTTAACTAGGCAGAGGTTGTTACTGATTTAATATCTATGTAATTCAGATAGTTCCAAAACAACCTCAAGAGAAACTGGAGGCATTAATGTGACTTAAACTGCCTTTCACATCATTGCAGAAGTTTTGTCAGTGAAGCCCTTAACGATTCAGATCCTGTGTCCTCACCTCTGACGCAGGTTTATTGACAGGTGGAGAGCATGCTTCCTGGTTTAGCGGGAAGGAGGTTCTCTGGTTAAACCTGGGCCTCTATTTGGGAGGCGCCCCTGTTTTTCATGGATGAATACGGTCCAGACTCTAGAGAGGTGGACCCCTATGGTGAGAATACTCTTCAGCCCTCAGACTGTCACTGAAGGGCGGATTTCGCAGTTGTAGGTGACAACTATTGAGCAAGATGGATCCTACCAGAGAGCTCAAGATAACCTGCAGGCCCACAGCTGTGCAGGTGAGATGTGTACTTTCCCATCACGTGGAAAGTCCTATCAAGCTGGCTTAGTGGCCGCTGGTCCAGCGGATAGTTGGTCATTTTGGTTCCCTCCCTTAGGGAACCTCCTCACATGTTTGGGAACCATGGCCGTCATACCATGAAACCTCTTTCCCAACATTTCTACCTGTTTTCATTGTATCATCTGCTTTATATCAAAACTCATCCTGAATATTTCTCCCAACTGGTGTTTGCTTGACTTACTCATCTAGCAGATGTTTGGATGTTTGTGGAGTTTCAACATGGCATAGTTTGTTTTTCTTATAAATAAAGTTTCACTCTAATCTTAAGGTTTTAGAGTAAAAGCTGTCATTTCTAAGGAAATATGAGTGAAAGTAAGCATTTAGACTGCACACCTCCTTCATTTCCTCCCTGTAACTGCTTCCAGTGGAATTTAAAGAGTTTTGTGGGTTTTGATGAAAACAAGAGAAGAGTGTGCACATTTTATCCTGAAGTTAGAGTACGTTCTTACCAGACGTCTTACAAAATACCTCATACTTAGTATTTTGGAACCGTTTAAGGTTCTCATTTATTATTTAAAGTGTTTTCAAATATACTATTTATACCATGTCCAAAGTAAGGCAATTTCTATTTTATTACCTTGTGTCTTGCATATAATTTAAAAATCATTTTTGAAATTTTTCATATCTTTGTATTAGTACATATTGATTATACACATTAATTGCTTTACTGTGGCAGATTCATACATACACATAACATAACCACTTCCACACCCGTGAAACTCCTTGCCATGTCTCTCTGTTAGTTTCACACTTTCCTATAATAATGTTGCTCATATCCCTCCTCCCTACACCTGCTTTTACCATGCCTTCGTTTTTATTCTCTTCTTTTGGTCTAGTAATACTCTCCCCTCTACTTTCATGTCACCTTTAAAAATTCCACATATTAGGGAGAATGTGTGATATTTGTCTCTCCGAATTGTCTCTGGCTTATTTTGCTCAACTTGATGATCTCTGGATTCACTCATTGTCCAGCAAACAGCATGATTCCGTTCTTCCTGTGGTTGAGTACTAGTATCACAGAGTTTTCTGTATCCATTGATCTGTTGATGGGCACCTCGGCTGGTTCCATATCTTGGCTTGTGAATTACACCACGATAAACATGGGTCTACTGGAATCCCTGCAGGCTGACTTTAACTACTTCGAATATATACCAGGGTGTGGTAGAGTTGGATTCAGTGGTCTCTCTGTTCTTAGGTTTTTGAGAACACTCCACACTGATTCCCATAGTGGCTATACTAATTTGCATTTCCATCTGCACTGTGGAAGGGGTCCTTCTCCCCCTACATTCTTGCCAACATTTATTATTTTTGTATTCTTGATAATATCCATTCTGACTGGGGTGAGGTGAAATCTCAGTGTGGTTTTGATTTGCATTTCCCTAATGGATAACAATGTTGAAAATGTTGAAACTTTTGAAAAATGTCTGCTCAATTCATTTGTCCATTTATTATATGAGCTATTTGATTTTTTTGGTGTTAAGTGCTTTAAATTCTTTCTATATTTCAGATATGAATTCTCTGTTTGAAGAATAGCTTGAAAAAATTTTCTCTCGTTCTGTAGGGTTTCACTTCCCACTTTTGTTTCCTTTGCTGTGCAGAAGCTTCTTAACCGATGTTGTCTCATTTGTTGAATTTTGTTATTACTTCCACTACTACGGGAGTCCTTGAAGTCTTTGCCTGTGTCTATGGCTTCAAGTGTTTTTCTTACATTTGCTTTAAGCAGTTTCAAAGTTTTGGGCTGTATATCTAGGTATTTGATCCATTTGGAATTACTTTTTGTACTGGGCAGAAAGTAGAGGTCCAATTTCAGTCTTCTAGGAGCAGTTATCCCACTCTTTCAGCATTATTTGTTGAAGAGACTGTCTTTTCTCCAACTTATACTTTTAGATCTTTTGTCCAGAGAAGAGTAGCTGTACTTGTCTGGGTTCATTTGTGTGTCCTTTATTCTGTTCCATGGGTGTGCGGTTTTGTGCCTTTCTTGTTACAGTGGCTTTGTAGTATATTTGAAATTGGGTTTTGTGACACCTTCAGTCTTACTCTTTGGTTTAGGTTGCTTCACCTATTCTGGGACTGTTATATTCCCATACAAACATTAGGATTGTTCTTCAGTTATGTGAAGAACACAATTGGTATTTTGATGGACATTGAATTGAACCTGTAGATCGCTTTGGTAATATTACCATCTTGGCAATATTAATTTTGCCAATCCATGAAGCGGGAGGTCTTTCCACATTCTAGCATCTTCTTCAGTGTCTTTCGTCAGTGTTCTGAAACTCTCGCTGAAGAGGCCTTTCACCTCCTTTGTTAGATTGACTCTTAGGTATTTATTTATTTATTTATTTAGGAAGCTATTAGGAATGGAGCTGTTTATCTAATTTCTTTCTCAGGTACTCCATTATCCAGATGTAGATAAAGTATTGATTATAAAATATTGATTTTATTCCTGTTTCTTTGAGGAAGAATCATTTTGATGGTCTCTGGCTCCAGGTCTCAATATATGTTCATCTGAAGTATTAACGTGACCATTGGTCATGATTTGTCAGATTCACTGGCTTAAGAAACACCTAGCAGATTAGTGCAGCATGCTTCTGCTGTGTCCGGATATGTCAAGGAAGTGAAGCCTTTGACCCTATCTGTGGTCCCTCCCTCACTCCTCTTTGGCACTGTTTCCTGCTCTGCTGCCTGGTGAGCTAAGCAGGAGGTATTGCTCCATGATACCTTTCCACCCTGTTCCTGCTTTGGAGCCAGATGACAATGGACTGGATTTTCCTAAGCTGTGAGCTTAATGAAACTTCTCCTCTTTTAAACTGTCTCTGTCAGTATTGCGTTCAGCAACAGGAAAGCTGACAGATACAATTAGCCAGCTCAGTATCTGTACTGCAGCCCCCTTCCCTCTAAGCATCTACAACAGAGCTCCCCAAGCTCAACTCCCATTTTCAGCTCTTGTGTCCTTCTCTGAGGATGGCACCCCAGCCCCACACTTCCCATTCTTTCCATTGAGACACACCCTGTCCTCTCCCCTGTCTTACTTTTCCTCCCAACTCTTTGGTCCTAGACTCGGTCATGTACACTACCTGCTCTCTCCAAGGCCCCTTTTCATCCTTCCATCACTTCCCTGGGTCAGGATGCAAGGATTACGGCCCAGGCTGCTGTGGGGGCCCCAGCCTTGCCACAGCCACCTACATGACTATCCTACAACCCATTCTGTCCGTGTGATCTTTCAGTAGCTGCATGTTACCTGCAGAACAGAATAATCCAGCTCTCTGTCACCATAGCACACAGTCCAGCTGCTCCTACACTCTGCCCCCCCTTCCCTGCATGGATTCTGAGCTCTGCCTAAACTGAGCTCCTTACAGATTCCTGGCTATGGTCTGTTGTCCCTGACCTTAGTGCAGTTCCATGCTCCACCCACAGTATCCCAGTGCTGTCACCCAGCCAGTGCTTAGGACCCAGCCTAGGTGTCCCCTGCAGGAAGTCCTTAATCACCCATCAGCTTGTCCCACGCCTGGTTAGCAGCTCTCAGAGCTGTCCCATGCCCCTCTCACTGTGGTGACACTGGTCTCTCCACTGACTCAGGTGCTACCTCAGAAGCTCCTTCAGAGGAAGGACTTCATTGTTCTCTAGTCCACAGCAAGCGCTGCTTATACGATTTACAGAAGCCCTCTGTCTGCTGTGTCTCACATTTGCAGCCTCAAGCTATAGAACTCACAAAGCTTACTTGCATTCTATACGAACAAAAATAGAATTTAAATTCTTTTGTAACATATTTTTTTGCTAAATCTCCCAGTCCTAAAAGACATGTTTCCCTTTTACAGAAATAGCATGATGCATAATGGAAAGAACCTTAATTTTGGAATCAGAAAGGCTTGAGCTAAATTCCCAGTTTTGCATGGATTGGTTATATGAATCTGAGCAAGTGATTTAGTGCCTCTGACCATCTGTTTACTAGCTGTAATATAAGGTCCAATAATGGAATTGGATTGACGATTAGGGATTGGACATCTGTAATTCCTAGCTGAATGCCGAATACTTGTCCAGTGTGTAGCAGCCATTTATTAGGTTATGGCTCCTTCTCTCTCACTCTCTCTCTCTATATATATATATAGTCTATATATTATTATATATAATATACTTATGATATATAATTATATCATATAATATATTACATAGATCATATGTTGTATAATCTATATATTATATTATTATATTACATAGAATATATAATGAAAAGTTATATGTATATAAATTTCTTGATTATTTCTCAGTAACACATACATAACCAGTCTTTAAAATAAATAGCTAAGTTTTGCCTGAGATATGGAAATGGGAGGAAATATTTTCCATTAAGGGAGATGACCATTAGTAGATTTTTAGAGGCTTTAATAGATGAATACAAACAGTTTGTAACAGGAAGGGGTGTAATGCTCTATCAGTTGGAGCAACAATTAAATGTCCAAAGCTATAGAATGCTACTATGGTGTATGAAAGGTAAGCATAAGAGCTACTTGAACTGGTTGGTAAAATTAATTCCTTGGATAAAAATTTTGACTTAATTGTACTTTTTCTATAAATCCAGTAACAACTTTAATAAATCTACATCTGATAAATTTAGACAGCTCATTAAGTTGATGTCAGTCGCAAGTTTATTCATCGATCCAGCAGACATATTTTAAGCAACGGCTGCACTTGAGCCCTTTTCTGTGGAAATCCATATGCTTTTTTAAAAAGACAGAAAACTTCTAGCATGATAGCATCGATGAGAAGACATATGAGGAACACAACATCCAGGAATGTGAATTCATGACAGTTTTACAAAGGTTGATTATTCTTTCTGTAATATAATTTTACACTCAGTAACTCACCAGAGTCCAGCATTTGGCCAGGGTCTACACTTAGATTCCAGGTGGGGCTGTACAGTGGTGGCATTCTCGCCTGTTACTTGAGCATGAGGCTGCTAATAGGGCTCCTGGGGAAGAACTCCGGCCACAAAGAGAGAATTGTGCATGCTGCAGCGCAGGGATTTCCAGTCCACTGCTGGGAAGGCCCAGAGAGTAAATATTTTCTGACCAGAGGCCATCTGGTCTAGAGGCTGCTCCTCAGCCCAGCTCCAGGAGCAGCCATGGCTGACATGCAAGCCACCAGGAGTAGGTGTTTCCCGAGAAGACAAAACTTTGTGTACCAAGGCAGGCAAAGACCTGAGCTGGAATAATGACCAGTGATCTTATTTTCACTCCAGTGATAGTGATGGGTCGCTCCACAAAATGCCTGCTTGCAATTAAAATTTTGTAACTAAACGCAGTTAATTGCTTGTTTCAGAATCTTACACAGCTTCCAAAACAACCTGTCTCTGGGAGACCTACCCCCATTTCTTTATTCTTTGAGTCTCAGAATAAGTTTACCTGTGTGAAATCCCAATGAAAGTGAGGCTGATTTTTATTTAATTGGTATCAACACCTCTCCTCTGGCAATGAGACTTGGGACTTTATTATTTCCCATCCCTGATTTCAGCGATGCCCTGAATGTGTCTGAATATCTCTGCTGGATTTCAGGCAGATGCTTTGGATTTCATGTAGCACATTTACATTTTCTGACACAGTGTAAGTGCTTGGGAAATTCAGGCACACATGCCATAAATTTTTCAGTTCGCAGGGTACTGCTCAACATTTCCCCTCAGAGTCTCCAATAGAGCAGATGGAAGTCATCCAGAACACATTGGTCAGCATTTCTCACAGCTCATATCCTGGCTGGGGTCTCTCTTTCACAAAGACAGGCTGCTGTTGGTGAAATAAGCCTGCATTTTATTTGACTAAAGGGCTGTTTATTCTTAATATTTCCCGTGCATTCCTACCTCTGCTCCTCTCTTTTATATTTAGTCCAAATCCACAGAAGAACTAAAGAAAGATCAGAGCTGTGTAAAGAGGAGCTTGAGGACGCTCACCCTGTGATTTTTGGCGAACACAGCGGTCCTCTCATTCTCTTCGCTGAGAATGGCCTCCTAGTGCTGTGCCCCTTCCGCAGCATCCCGGCTGCGGCCACCGTCACTGACCAGCACCCATGGTGCGGTACAGAAACATCCATCATCAGAGTTTTCCCTTTGCATCTGCGTGCATTTCTCCTTTTCTGAAACAACCAAATGATTCTAAATGCTTCTGGCTTCTGACACATCGCACTCTCATTAGGTCTTCAAAGAGTCTTGTGAAATTTTGTTTAAAACATCTGAAAATGTAGCCTACAGGGTTTTCATGCTCTGCCCAAAGCTGGAACTAAAAATAAAATTTAAGCTGACTGGCAACATTAGAAGTGCCCGGATCAGCAGATGGTGTGAAATGAAAGACTTGTAAAATGAAAATATATTCGCGAAAATACACAGCCCTTCCCATTTATTAAAGGTCTGCTGGTAACACATGCTCCAGGGAGATGCAGGGCTGCGAGGCAGGGGGTTGTCTGAGATGAAGGGTGTTTGAGTTTGAGCGTGGTGCTGGATGAGCGCCTGCCTGAGTTCTTAGGGGACAAGACAGGCCTGTGGCTGGGATGGCGATGCCACCTGGAGGGCCCAGTGCCGCCCGCAGAGCTTGAACCCAGTGAGGCAGTGTGGCTCCACTCAGGCCAGGTGGCTCTGGGGAGCTCTTCAGTTCCCCTTGCAGGGGTCCCCTGCTGCCCCACGCATTACACCTCTCTCTCGTTTGGGGCAGAAGTGATCTGAGGCAACCCTGTAGCCACTTGTGACCTAGGTCTAGAGGAGATGCTACATCTGATGGAAACAGAAAACAGACCCCAGAGCAACTTCGTCCCTTAACGCTGTGACAAAAGGCTTAAGATTTGGTTTATTTCTAATGGATGAAAGTCAGAAGATGAACCACCTAAACACAGAAAGGGAGAAGATGACGTCACAGACCTTCTTACAAAAAGAATTTTAAGTATTTTTGTGGACTGCAAGTTGACTGGTTTGTTTGGATCAAAGCAGAATTATTCTCTCAAGTCGGGCCATGTGATGTTTGGCTGCATAGAACAAAACAACAAAAGAGAAATAATATAAACACAGACACCCCTGTCTTCATGTCCTTACTATGAAATTCACTTCTCTCCAAAAAAGATTGATACCAGTTATTCATTTCACATGTGCAGTCCCACAGTTGACTGATGTTAACTAGCGTTGGTTTTCTTTACACTGAGTGTGCCCCGACTCGTGTGATCCTCCCATGGCATGCAGAGCAGGGCACCTCACCCTTCCCGCCTCAGAGTGGTCCAGCTTGTGAGTGGAACATTTAGCACTCAGAAGCAGATCTGACTGGAGAGTCCACACCCCAAACCACTGTGGAGTTATCTGGGTCTCTCTTTATCCAGTTAAATAGAAGCCTTGGTTTCCCTGACATCCTATAATAAGAGCAGGATCTTAGAGGATTTCCCTGGCTTTACTTGCACACCAGGAATGAGTTAAATTCTGGGCATAAGTTCCCTAACTAGAGGTGCTGGGTGATGACTTACAGAAAGTACAACTAGGGAACTATGCAAAAAGCAACCCCCGCCAAAGGCTGAGGATGGAACCTTCACCATCTTCCTGATTGGGGTCCACATGTGAGTGCTGTGCAAATGCTCCAGCTTGTCCAAGAATGGGTTTGGAGGAAATGACCCTGAGGTCTTTCCCAGGAAAGCCTTTTCGTAACTAAGTAAACCAAGTGCAGTGCGTCTGTGTGAAAACCATTCCGTAAGATAGTGAAGGAAGAAAGATAACAGCCCACACAGAACCAGAAAGGTGTTGGGTGGTGTTGAGGTTATGCACGGTGGGGCTCTGGATTCATCGGGCTTAGAAAGTAAGACTTGAAGAACTGACTGGGTCGCCAGCTGGACAGAGATCAGCCACAAGTACTTCTCCCAGATTTCAGAAAAATGTTCTGGCTTCACTTTCTTTTTGCCTTCTGAATTTATTTTTCAATAAATCAAGAAACTTGAGAAGAACCACAATCTGTTCACCCTGAAGAACCCTGAAAAGTGTCACGAAACCTTTCCATGAAACCAAGTGTAGCAAGACAAAGCATTCAACAGATTTACATGAAGAACCTGCTGCTCTGTCATTTCCCAGACTCAGAGTTCAGCTCCTTGACGCGCCCGTGAAGTTTACATGAGCTTTTTCCTCGGTGGCACTTGTTAAAACTGGAGGCTTTGTAGCTGCATAGGGCTTGGCAAATTCATTTGATCATTTTTCAGGTTTAACTTTAATTTCTATTTGCGTATTTTTGTTGGTACATGCTTGCCGTGCACAAAGGTTGCTTGTCCCATGGGGAGTTGGTGCATGGACGTAATGTATCTCAAATCTTCCTTTATTTTCCCATCCCCTGCCTATCCCCTCTTCCCCATTCCCTCCAACTCTTGGTCCCCTTCCTATTTGCAAAAGTTCTATTTTCGTCATTTTCCCCTTCATCTCTCCCTTTTAAAACTCCTTTCCCTTCCTTCCCATCTTTGTCCCTGTATCTCTTGTTCTCCCATTTGTAAAAGAGCTCCCTACTTTCTATTTATCTATTGTCTATTGTGATTACACACACACACACACACACACACACACACGAGAGAGAGAGAGAGAGAGAGAGAGAGAGAGAGAGAGAGAGAGAGAGAGATTCTTACATAAGGCAAACCGTGTGATATTTAAGCTTACGTGTCATACTTATTTCACTTAATATTATGGTCTCAAGTGGCATTCATTTACCTATGAATGTCTCAAAGTTTATCTTTTTTATGGCCAAGTAGTATGCCATTGGATATAAATTCCATACTTTCCTTATCCATTCATCTGTTGAAGGGGAAATAAGCTGTTTCCGAGATTCATCTGTTGTGAATTGTGCTTCATTTTATTGTGTTACCTTAGACCCTAAATGACTCAATAAACTGAACTAAGAAATATAAATAATGTAATTTTATAAATAAAAATTATCACACCAAGCAGAACAGGTATGTTATATATCCCTTCAGTTATTCTAAGATTGTCATTTAGGCTGATAGAAATATATCAATTTTATTGATCTTTTCAAAGAACAGATTTTAATTTTCTTCACTTTTCACTATCATTTTCCTGATATCGGTTTTAATAATTTATGTTTTAACTTCCATTATATATTCTTTCTGCTCAATTCAGGTTATTCTCTTCTTTCTCTATTTTCTGAAGGTAGACATTAATGTTATATATTTTAGACACATCTTCTTTCCTAATACATGAATTTTATGCTATGATTTTTCCTCTAAGCACTACTTTACCTGAATCCCATATATTTTGATAAGTGGAATTTTAATTTTGTTCAAAATATCTTTTTAACTTTCTTTGGGACTTCTTTGATAATTTCAAAGTATGTCATTTAATTTCAAAATATTTGAGGAACTTCTGGCTACATTCCTGGTATTGATTTCTAGTTTAATTGTTATGAGAATATAAGTTTCTAGTTTAATTGTTACGAGAATATATACATTCTGAGAACGCATTGCATGTGATTTTATTCTTTTATACTTACTTATGTTGAATGGTCCAGAATGTGGCCTGTAATGAGGGATGGTCCATGTGAGTTTGAGAAGAACGTGTACTCTGTTATACTATAAGTGTCATCAAGGTCAAATTGATTCTTTAGTCATATTGAAGACTTCATACTTTTTTCAAATTTTATTCACTTTGTCAATTACTGAGAATGATGTATTAAGTACCCCAGTTATAATCATGGATGTATCTACTTTCTCCTGTTTAGTGTTTTTGCCTCACATACTTTGACTGTTGTTAGATGCAAGGACCTTTAGGATTATTATACATTCTTGGACAGTGGGCCCTTTATCAGTATGTGCAGTGCTACTCTTTATTCTTGATAGTCTTTCTTACTCTGCTGCCTGCTTTGTCTGAAATTCATATGGCTATGGTAGCTTTTTCTGATTAGCATTACCAGAGTTATCCAGAAAAACAGAGCCAGATAAATACCCACCCACACCCACACCCACACCCACATTAAGAGATTTGCTCAAGGACCTGGCTTACATGATTGTGGGGGCTGGCCGCAGATTAGAGTCTGTAGAAGAGCCTGGCCGGCTGGAAACTCAGGCAAGGGCTGATGCTGCAGTCTGAAGACAGAAGTTCTTTCTTTTTGTGGAATTTCAGTGTTACACTTAAGACCTTCAACTGATTTGATAGGAGCCCTCTCCTTATAAGAGGTGACTATCTTTACTTAAATTCACCTGAAGATAGATGTCCCCAAAATATCTTCACAGCAGTGCTTGTTAGTTTTTATTTAAATAATGGGGCACCATAGCTTAGCCCTAAACTAACCACCTCAGTCTATTCTTTGTCAGCTTGGCACTCGTACATCTCTTTTCAAAACATGTTTAATCTTCAAATAGAGTGACAAAGTCATATTGCCTCATAGCATGATACAACTATTCTAGGTATAAAGGAAAGTACACTACCACTCACCCAAGGAGATGCAGAGACCTAAGGTGATGTTCACTCTTGCCCTTCATATCCTGTCGCTCAAGTATTGTGCTGCTAAGTGAGCTATGATGAGCACACCTTGGGTTACATAAGATTGGAGGGAGAGCGCAGAGATACTTGCCAGGTATTTGTATTGTGTGTGTATGTGTATATATATATATGTATATATTATATATATATACATATAATATATATACATATAATATATTATATATATATATATAGAGAGAGAGAGAGAGGGAGAGAGATGTATACAAAAACACATATAGCATGTACAGAGGGTTTAATCTTCCTCTTATAATGAACCAGTCAGATTTTTATTACATTGCTTTTTCTGCGTTATCTTCAAAGTCTTCCTAAAATAAATATTCTCACCAAAGGCTATTATGATAATTATCTTAGTTAATGTTGTAGCTCAATATTTCTTTGTGTCTTCATGGAAAAACTAACTCTTGTTTCACTTTGCCTCTAAACCACTTTAAACCCGCCATGAGTTCAGCTGTTGGTCTGAGGATCCCCAAGACTTCTGCAGAGTTTCATCACACGTGGGAAACCTGCTGAAGTTTTGGACTCACAGACTGTTACAGATCCCTCTTCTCTCCGAATTGAAGGGGAGATACCCGTGTGAGACAGCGACAGAAACATCATCCTAAGGTCTGAGAACGGGTGAGGCCCCAGCGGTTGATGCCCCTCCCTTCCCTGCGATTGAGAGCTCCCCATCAGGATTTGGGCCCCTGGGTAGCAAGAGCCCCAGGGCCAGCAGGAAGTGGCTGAGGCCAGCAGGCAGTGCTGATTTCCCCAGATGCCATATTAAATTACCGTAAATATGGTAGCCTAAACGAAAACACATTTCTTTTCTTGTGGCGTTGGAGGCCGGAAGTACAAGATCAGTTTCCCTGGATGAAGTCAAGATGGTTGTGGGCAGATCCAGCTCCTCTTGGACAGAGGCACTCGGGGAGAATCCACTTTCTTGCTTTTTCCAGCTTTCAGTGACAGCCTACACTCAGGCCGTTGTAATCTTGAGCTCCTATTTCCTCTCGGGTCCTTCTGCCTTAGCCTTATAAGAGAATCTGTGATGAATTGTTTCCACCGGGGTCACACAGACTAGTTCCCAGCTCCAGTGCCTTGCTTTAATTCCATCTCCAGAGTCCCCTGGCCAGGTAAGGAAGTACCTGTGTACTGCAGGCCCTGGGTGCTGCCCTGGGAGGGGGCTGTCTCAGCCTGTCACCCAGGCCCTGACCTATCTCCGTTTTCACTTGTCATGTTACTGTCCTGCCAGGAAGCGTTCAGTTGAGAGAAGATGGAAGGGTATCATTTCCCAAGGAGGATGCCCTCATGGAGACCTGAGAAAGAAAAATCACACAGATATGCAAATAAATATAAATCAGGCAAACCTGGGTGTTCCGACCTGAGACTGATTTGTGTGGAAAGAACACAGTCATCCCGAGCATTTGATGGGTTTATACCTGGAGCCAGGCTGGGTCCTGTCTTTTCTGAATCTGTTCTGTGTCACATGGTCTGACCCAGGGTCCACAGGCTCTGAGGTCTGCTGTCTTCCAGCTGGACTCAGGCCACTGAGCCCTGGCAGAAGACTAGAAGTATAGGAATGAAAGCACAGCAGTGCTCCCCGTCTCTGTACCTTCGAAAACTGTTTTTATTGTGTGGTGCCAGCTCCCAGTGGAGAGACCCATCTTGATTCTTCCCAGTAACCTCTGGGAGCTGCTATTCCCACTTGCTTGCCTTCCATCTGCAGAGGCAGGGGGCAGTTGGCTTTCTTTGTGTCTAATCTCTGCTTCTTTCATTTTGCCTTGAAGTTCCACCATTTCTGGGCAATTAATTGCCTACATATTCAATTCTTTTTAAAAATGATGTGTATTTGTTATCTATTATTACTTAATAAATTCCCCCCAGAACTGAATGACTCATAACAACATGTGTGATCTCACTTGTTCTGTGGTCAGGGTGTCTCCCAAGATTGAGAGAGTAGGGTGAGGCTGACCAATGCTCTGCTTGGAAAGGAAAGCATGTATTAGAGAGTCTACTCCCCCTGAGCGTTGTGGTGTTGTGCTGACTACTTGAGCATCAAGAGCTGCATCACCTCCCTGTCAGTATAAGTGCAGATAGTGGGGGGATCTGTGTGCCCATCATGCAGAGGAAAGGGGCCCATTTGTGTCCAGATCCATGCAGTTCCAGCCCAGAAGCCACAGCACTTGGAGTTCAGAGAAAGGACATACGCCTATAATATTTACTTGAGATATGTCTGTATGTGTGCATTTGGAGGACTTGGCTTGTGCAGAAGGGCAGTTGCTTCTCCCTGAAGGTCATTTTGATGGAGGCAAGGTAATCAGTACACAATCCGTGGGTCTCACTGCAGTTGATAAGCAGCACTTCTGCACATGTGTTCTCTGCAATCACATTTTGCCCATAATCCCCATCTCATGAGTAGCTTATCCTGGGTGACAGGCGGGTCAGAGATATGCTGGGTTATCAGAGCCTCCACAGCTGGTCCGAGTGAGGTGTGTACTCTGGATCTCCTCAGATGAGGTCATTTCAGATGACTGAGGAGAACGTCTCCTTCCAAAAAATCATTCCCCAGAAACACTGAGAGAAGCTCACTTTTTCTGTCTAGGAAGCCATCTGGTAAGAATGAGGCTCCGCTCCTGTCACTGCTGTCCCATATCTGTGAAAATAAATGCCACTCATTCTTTCCATTAGCGCATGTGAAACGCCTTCCTACAGGCACACGAGCAAGGTTGCATTGTTCAGCATTGACCCTTAAGGTTCCACAGAAATGTCGTTCACCTAACACATTCTCATAAGCTTTAGTTTCCCAGTGCCCTTCCCAAAGGATGGTTTGAACGCAAGATAATGCCTGAATACACACGTAACAGTGATGGACATCTTGATTGCCAGTGACACTTATTTGTGACTTACTGTGCAGAGCTGACAGTCTCCAAGGTGTCTCTCGTGTGTGCTTTCGTTTAATCTGATAATGAATTCCCCATCTCCTTACTGGTATGTGAAAACTCAGGTGTGGAGAGCTGAAGTCTTTCTCAGATGCTCCATGTGTGAGCATCAGAGCTGTCATTTGGGTTCAGGGTTGTGGACTGGGCTTTCTCAGCGCGCCATCACTGATTCCCTTCCCATGCATCCAACCGGCTCCACATCTGGGCCATTCTACCATAAACTGTGAAGCTCTATACTTGTTCTCTGACACCGGTTCCTTCTCTACTTAGATCTAATGAAACCAGACTCGAGATTGTTATTTGCTTACAAGCCTAACATGCTAAATCAAACCCATACTCCTCTGCAGAGCACCCTGTTGTCTGAGCCACTGGACAACTGGCCTGTCCTTCCACTGCCCGCTTTCCTCCATTTAGAACACGCACTGCCCCTGCGCACCTGGAGTAGCTCCTGCCCCCTTCTTCCTCAGGGGCCACCTCCTTGGAGAAACTTGACTCCACACCCTGAGCAGATCCCCATTCTTCCTCTTCTGACCCATGATGGCATTGGTGATGGAGGATTTCCACATACTTAGATCTATATATTTCCTTTCTTGTTCAGTTTCTATCTTTTCGTGAAAACTTAAAAGCTCCATGGGCTTGTAAGACTGGGATCTGCCTTCAGAGTACCGCACTCCTGCACACCCCCACGAGGTAGACGTCTCACTCCTCTGGGACTAATGATCCCACACGTAAGTTTGCCACCCAAGACATCCAGATGTGGGTAATTGCAGGACCCAAATCAGACACCTCTGGCTTCCTTGTTTCATTGATTCTTTTGTCCAGTGCTATGGTGCCTGGGCTTTTGGTAGACCTGAGTTAAGGAATATTCTGTGTCTTCAAAAATCTCATAATCCAGTGGACCAGAGAGATGATACTCAGATAATCGTAGCAGTGCACTTTGCCTACTCCTCGAGTCCAGCGAGGGTTAGAGGTGGGGATGGGTAGGGAGGCCATAATGCAGTCCAGGAGGCCTGGACAATTTACAGGACAGATCCCAGCCTGGATCTTGCATCCTGTCTCTCCTGGCTGAGGAGACCAGTGGGCTGGCCTCAGAATACCAGGACCAGCAAGCTGCCCCTGGCTTGAGAGTCCTGAGCTTTCTGTCCTCTTGTCCTACTTACTGGGGATGGCTCACCTAGTGGGCTCTGGGCTGGAGCAGCGGCGCTGAGCTGTGCCCCTTGCAGTTAACCTAGCATTTGGGTGCACAGGGCTAGAGCAGCTTATACTGATTGCTTTCTGCTCTCAGTTACTGTTTTTTTTGTTTTGTTTTGTTTTTTTTAATTGCAGCTCCTCCCTCACCATCTTGCATCAGACATCCTGCATGCAGCCTCACACGTTATTCATCCCCCAGGGTTTTGCTATGCAGCTGGTTACTTCCCACCAGTGAAGCCCATGGGCAAGGTGAAACTATTTCTTGCGTTCTGAAATTGCGGCATTTTTCTTATGGGAGTGACGTGCACCATGTTGTGCTGACTTTGTAAATTCCGCAAAGGAAGTTGCTTAAAGCCCCATCTTCACCCTGGAATCAAGCACAGCTGAAATGAAATCCTCACTGATTTCATCGACAGCCTGAATTGGTCATTGGGGATCAGCGCTTCTGAGAATTTCGTTTTCTTAAGGGACCAAATTAAGCAAACATACCACCCCCCAAAGGTATGCAGCTAGTAGTGTTTTTCAATTAGAAAGGCAGGTTTTTTAGGAAAGTTCAAATATTAAGTCAGATTTGGACAAATCAGTGGTTTCTTCTGAAATCGATTTTTGTCTTTGATATAAAAAAATTGGTATTATCTACTTAGAGTCGTCAGAATGTTTCTACTTGGTGAATATCTATGTATCTCAGTATATTATAGATAATATAAAATTTATGCATTATAAATTATATTTGTAAACACATATCATAATCTAAAAGTCAGTAATTAAAATCTGTGTTAGGAAATGAATAGGAAATGACATAAAAATAACCTGAATGAATGAAGATTTGCCATGGATTTCTTTTAGGATAGCTGGCACATGAGTCCATGTCCTCCTGTACTGTATATCTACATTTATATAAACAATTTCTCTTTCAGTTTTGCACTAGTGGCCCTTAGTTATTCTGTCCCTTCAAGTATAAGCTACCAAGAACTCAGCTTTTTCTAGTAACCTTCATCTTTTTCTTCAGGCTCATGCACTTTAATTGCCAGAATATGTTGAAAGTGCTGTCAAGTCAAGATATTGTGCCTCCCCTGTTGGCCCTGAAGAACTTTCTTTGGCACCTTGTCTAGAAACCACCCAAAGCCATCTGTGATCTGCATATAAATGAACTTTGTAGAATTAAAAATAAGCTTGCAACCATAATATTTACTTGTCTGCCTTTGTTTCTTGCTCCGGGGGGAGAGGTAGTAGGCTGAGTGCAATCATTGGTTGTAGGATCTGCGGCGGGGTGAGTAATGCTCCCTGCCTGGCCATTAGGCAGTGGCAAAATCATAGGTGGTGATTTTGTAGGTGACAGTAATGGTACTGAAAAGGTAAAGAATTAGGAAGGACTTTGTGAAGTCACTGGTATTAGATGACAGCTATGGCTTCATCTTGTTGGATTTTCTTTATTTGTTCCAATACCATAGATGATACATGGACTGGTATTTTAGTCAGGAGAGGTAATGCTATGCTGCTGTAAGAAATAATCCTGAAATGTCAGTGACTTGCAGCAGGATTGTATTTCTTGCTCTCATGACACTTCTGCCATGCATAATTGGCTGTGGTTCTCTCTGCATCCTCTTTCCTCCAGATCTCTGGCTAAGGTGGGATTTCCATCTGGAACATTGCTGGGCTCATGGTGAATAGCAGGGAGAGTCCACAGAACCATGCGATCATGCTTTAAGTTTCTGCTCACAAATGTCTCCTGGTACTTTTTCTGGTCATACTTTGGCCAGACCTCTAGTCAGTTGGACAGGGAGGGCATCACAAGTGACAAGTCCAAGCTGGAGGTCAAGGGACCATTTATGAGTGGCAGTGTGCAGTGACTATCTGAAAACAGAAGTGCCTGTTACCAAACCTGGGTCTCTCAGATCCACAGATTCCTTCAGTTTTCTTTGTTGTATAAAGACATATCCACTTTCAAGCAAATTCTCATTTGTCGCTTGCATCTTTGCCCATCAGCTCTGAAATCTAAAGTATCCTGCCCATATGATAATGATTCTTTGGGTTGAGTTAGGACACTCTGCTTTTGAAGTAGAATCACCCATTTCTCATTTTAGAGGATCTCTAAAGTAACCTAGATTTTTTACCTCCAGCGTTCTCATCATGCAGAGATGCAGCAGTCCAGCTGGAAGCCCAGCAGCACGTGTGAGAGGGAGTGTAGCCATCAGTCATTGCCATGGTTTGAGTGTCTGCTCTGAATCTCAGGTTGGAACTTAGTCCTTAATTCATAGATTAATGGTATTGGAGCTAGGTCTTTTGATTAAGTCGTTTGAAGGATGAATCCATTCTAATTGATTCATAAGTTAATCCATTTATGGCTTCATGGTTTAAAAACTCAGTGGGTTATCTCAGGTTGGGTTTGTTATTGAAGGAAGCTCTCTCTCACTCTCCTTTGGCTCGCTGTGAGATACCTTCTGCCAGTGCTGCTGCAGGAAAGCCCTGTTGGATGCTAAACAGATGCTGGTGCTAGACTTCTGGGATCTGCAGCTTCTAGAAGTGTAAGCTGTATAAGCTTCTCTTCTTTATAAGTTACCTAGTATCTGGTATTTTGTTGTTATAGCACCTGAAAATGAACGATGACAGTCATGCATGGAAGTGTCTCTGTCCAGGTGATAGCTGCAGTATCCTGGACAGACCCAGACATTTAGTCAGCCCCTGCATCGGGTAGGTCCGCCTGCGCCATCTCCATCCTTTTTGTTCCTTGCAGCTTCCCTGCTGGGATTCTGGTGACTACTACTTTGTTTCACTGGGACCCTGGGAAAATTTGCAAATAAAATCCTAAAACCTTGTCTTGATCTTCCAGAATTCTGAGATGGAAAATGTAAATCAAATCCTCACGATGGCTGTAGCTACAGTACTCCTAATACTGGGCGTGTGTGTGTGTGTGTGTGTGTGTGTGTGTGTGTGTGTGTGTCACAATCAATAGAACTACAGCAGAGGCTGTGAGTATACAAAGGATGTGTTCATTACTAGTACGTGTTAAAATATAAACACATTAAAACTTGAAAATTTGCTCGTTACATTTATATGATAAAATATGTGATTCTTAAAATTTGTTTTGCATTATAATCTAAAAATTATTTCACAAAGAAACATAACAATATTTCTGAGAATTTTCAGTATCTCTCATAGACGATACATTATCAAACTTCTGACCCTTGCCAAGCGTGTATTATAACCAAACTGATGGCTTAAACATTATGACTTAACATTAGTCATGAACAAAGACACTACTCATGACTTTGAAACCATGCACTGATACATGTAGTAATATTTAAGAAAAGAGTTTGCATATATCTGCTCATCAGCCACAACTGAGTAGATCATCACTTCCTTAAAGAACAACCAAGAACTTTCTAGTTATTCAAATTACAGTCCAAACATTCATTTTTGTGAACTTGACCCAGACATGATTTTTGTAAGTACAAAAATAATGTCTCTTTTTGTTATAAAATCTTTCATACTTATTACTTATTAAACATTAATAGTTGACTGGGTCAAAAAATTCCTGTTCCCAGGAGAATCATTAACTCAGACATGTGAGACTGGGATGAGCAGGGCCGTGGAAAATGTGGTCTGTGTTCTGCAGGAAAATCTCAAAGGCAGCAACTCTGGTCCTCTTTTGCAGCACTGAAGTGCAAAGATGCATTTATGCGACTGACTTGACTGGATACTACTTTTGCAGACATCTTCTGCCAGCTTTAGGATCACTAAGCTTGTTTGTTGTGAGCACTCTGTAGGAGGACCATATGTTTCTCAGCCTGGGACTCCTTGACCCAGGCCTCTGCACTTTTGGAGCAGCGCCTTTCTCCTACCGTTGCTGTTCTCCACGGGTCACACGTTGACCCTCCAAGCTCAGTACACCCCAAGCAGCAAACCTTGGTGAGCGTGTACAGCAGAGTTCCTGTTGCCACCGCCCAGTATCTGACATACACTGCTTGAAGGAGAAAAGGGTTACTTTACCTTATGCGTCGTCTCAGAGGTTTCTGTCGAAGACTGGCTTCCTCCATCCAAGGTGGAAATGTCACAACAGGAGGCCCTGACAGAGGAAAACTGCTCAGTTTAAGATGTCTGGGAAGCAGAGAGCCGGGCATAAGCCTGAGAGAATGGGGCCATGACTGGATACAGTCCCCAAGGTCATGCTCCGTGACTCTTTCTCCAGCTGTGCCCACCTCCTAGGAGCCTCCCAAGGTGGGAAGTCCAGTGGGTTACACCCCTGGTGAAGTTGGAGACCTCGCAGTCCAGTCACCTGTCCAGGGCTCTCAAACTCCGGTGCAGTGAACAATCAAGATGGACATATTGGTCCCAGGTCAGTTACTGAGACGGCAGGTAGTGCCAACCCTGGTGCCACGTATCCTCCGCCACCCTTCCAATCTCACTCTGCCACGCTCAGATGCTTAAACACGCCGTACTTCTGTGGCCTGTGCAACCTAATGGCACATGGTGCTCTTTTTTGCCATCATCCTGTTTTCTTTCTGCCCACAGAATCTTTGAAAACTCAGCTTAGAGTGGCTGACTCCTCACAGGTGAGTGGGCTGCTTCTTTCTTGTTTTCCTAACATGCACAGAGTGTCACATTCCCAACTTTCTTGAAAGGAGTCAGCCTTCTGCTCCGCTCTTGAAGGGTCAGTCTACACTGCATCAAACCTCGGTGTCTCAGTGGTTCTGAAATGTTTCAGGGATTAGGCAGCAAAGGAAGGAAAACTAAGCTGATGACAGGATTCAGGCTGTGCATAATTTTTGCACGCACCTCTTTTAATCTTCCTGACCACGGTTGCTGTTATCATCCTATTTAAATACTGGTAAACAGGGGTTCAGAGACGGGATGTGACCCGACAGCATTTCCATTTTCAGGAAGTGTCAGGGCCCATGACCTTACTTTGGAAAGTTGAGCTTCCACCTGAGGACCTAGAAGGCACAGGTTTGCAAAGAATGTTTATGGTTTCTTTCAAGAGCACATGAATATCTTTCCTTCCCCATGGATTCTTTTACTTATTCAAAATATTTAAGGAAGCCCACTGTATGCTAGACATTCTGGACTCCTGGGTTCAGTGGTCACTAAGAGTGACCAACATTGTTATTGGGAGAGAATCCATGTCAGTCTCTACCAGTGTGGGCATTTTTAAAGCATAGTCAAGACATCTTGAGGTCGTAGGTGTTTCCACTGACATGTCTCTATGTTTGTCCCATTGAGTGCCCAGAACATAATTATTGAGTTACAGAGACTTCTATAAAAGCCACTCCACAATTATACCTTGTCTCAAATTATGTCTGATATCTTTTATAATTTTTCTAAATGTAGAAGTCTGGGGATGGTGTTAAATTTATGCTTGCTGTATATACATAATTTTATTAACCTGAACAATATGTTACCTAAAAATAATAAAACCAGCCATAATTGTATTGGGTAATAAAGTTACCCTAGTGGCTTGATGAGAATCCTGTGGTATTCGGGGTAGATTTTAATAACACTGTTGATTGAGAGGAGTAATGAACTTTTCACAGTTGCTTTTAATGAATGGAGCCTTTTATTAGACTTAGAAGAGGCTCTTTCGTGAAGCCAGCTGAAGTGCTGGGATAAACTTCTTCAGTGGACTGACTTGTTAAGACAGAGAAAACCAAACTTTCTGCCTTAGTGGACGTTATAATTACATTGTTGTTTAAAAACAATCTATCTGAAAACGAGAGCCTGGGCTGCTGAGTCTTCAGCACATGCAAAGCAGAGTACTGAGGCTCGACGATCTCTTCCAACATCCTTGTCCCTGTCAGTCCTAAGCAGCAGGACTCGTTTACATGCTGCAAATCTTAGGGTTTTTTTGTTTTTCTAAGGAAGTTAAATCATCCAATTATCATTTTAACAGTGGTAGAAAAAATTGGTTCTGCTCTACCTCACATGATTGGAAGTCTTTTTAGACAATAAAATTTGCTGTTAGAAATATTTATGGAACACAAGATCTCTTGTATGTGTTCTGTGGCAGTTTCCTTGGATCTTCTTTGATCTGCTTACACAGGTCAGATAGTAGAAGGAGCTCTGTAGAAAAATGTGTTTGCTCATTTGTTTGTCTGTTTTGTGGTACTGAGGATCAAATCCAAAGCCTCACACATGCTAGGCAAATGCTCCACCACTGAACTACACTCCAGCCCCGAATGATATGTTTTAAAATAAGCTTTCTGTACATGGTATTATTCTGAGCCATCAATGTGCTAGAGTAAGTTGGTGTTCTATAAGTCTTAGGACATCTTAGGAGGATTTTCTAAAGCCTATATTTAATAATGATACAGAATTTCAAAACAAGATAATAGGAAATTAACAATAGTTATTGTACATCATTATCTTCAAAGTGGTTGCTCAGATTATAAGATATAGAGATATAAAACTGATTAAAAAATATAAACATAAACTGTTCCTTTTGGTAAACTAATAGAAGTTAGTAATATAATTATCTTAGCTATCATGTGTGTGTGTGTGTGTGTGTGTGTGTGTGTATACACATATAGGAATATTTTTTCTTTTCCCTTCTTTTTTCCTATCCTCTATTCCAGTTGTTCTTTTCTTTTGAGCAGTTTTTTTCCCTTTCACAATATCGGGTCGTGCCTTTTGGATCTTATTTAGTCCTTTGGCTTTTAACACCAAGGAGACAATATGATGTTTATACACGTGAGTCTGATGTATTTCACTTATGAGTACAGTTTCTAGTTGCACCCATTCACCTAAAAAAACCTGGAGTTTATCCTTTTTGTAGCTGAGTAGTACTCCATTCTATAAAAACACCACATCTTTTTTATCTATTCCTCAGTTGATGTGCATTTGGATTGTTTCCAAGGTTTAGCTGTTTTAAATTGTGCTGCTACAAACACGGGTGCACATATATTGCTGTGGTATGATAGTTTTAGTTCTTCTGGGAAAATACCCAGAAGGGGAATAGCTGGGTAGAATGGGACCTCTAATCCTAGTTTTTTGAGGAATCTCCACACTGATTTCCACAGTGGTTGTACCAGTCTACACTCCCACCAACAGTGCAGAAGGGTTCCTTTTTCCCCACAACCTCTCCAGCATTTGTTGTTGTTTGATTTCTTGATGACAGCCATTCTTTCTGGGGTGAGATCGAATCTGAGTTGTTTTAATTTGTATCTCTCAAATGACCAATGATATTGAACATTTTTTCATATATTTATTTGCCGTTTGTATTTCATCATCTGAGAAGTGTGTATTCATCTCAGGTGCTCATTTTTGGATTGGGTCTTTGAATTTGGGGGTCTGATTATCTTCAGTTCTTTATGTGTTCTAGATCGAAGTCTAAAGGCTATATTTTTTAAGTTGCCTTTTGTATTAAAGATTTAGGAGCAGTGTGTAGAAATTTTAAATACCCGACAGATAATGGGGTGAATGGTGGCATGCTATTCATCCCACTCTGATAGAAGACCAGTCTTTGACCGACCCTCCTCAGCGGGGTGGAGATGGCCCTGTCTTTGGTCTGAAGTAGGAGTCAATGTGGTCCTCTCTCAGCTCTCCAGGAGTGATCTATAGTGTATCTCCACTGATCCCCAAGATGCCTGAGGAAAGGAAGTGGCATAGTTAGAATCAGCGCATCCTCTGAGGGAAGGCCATGCCTACTTTTGGGTACCTGGCTGTGCACTGCATTAGTCTGTATGCCTCTCTGTACTCAGAGTATTTCAAGACATGTGAAATCTTTGTTACCCAGGGACCCTGCTGCTTCCTCCCACAGCCCTCAGGGCTCTCTTCCCTGAAAAGTTTACTGTACAAAGCAAGAAGGGAGAGGGTTTGTTGCGCAGAAGAGGGAGATGCACTTGCACGCAGCTACAGCTATTCACTCATTCATTCACTCACTCATTCATCTGACAGACATTTCTGGAACGCCTAGCACATACGTCAGTGAGTGTGCTCAAGTACCTATTCTAGCACAAGTTAAGGAAATTTAAATAACATCTTATGTTTGACTCACTTGTATTTTGGAGTCAGAATGTATTTTTGGCCAGTGATTTAGACCTTTTGCTATCACGCTGGTAAAAGTTGATCCATTACGTAGTTTTAGTTGGTTAAATTTCCATAGAAAACTTGTACTTGATCTGGTACTTATTTGTATGTTATGGATATTTATTTAAATTTAATTTTATATGCCCATAGTCAAAAATCATTTTAAATCTAAATATATAGCAAGCCAATTTAAAAGATGACTTTTTAAATGGGAGCATTAGAAAGTATCTACTTTCTTAGTGTGTAATTTATCTCACAAATATTTCATTCCTAAAACTCCAGGTACCATTTTTATCTTATAAATAAAATTTATGCACAATTTTATCCATATTTCCATGTTTGTTTGATAGTAGGGACTTAGTTTTAAATTTCAGTTCAATTCAAGAGAACTGGAAACCTCTCTCCTGGTACAATATCACGCACACAAATACACAGACATGGTTCTTATATGGTGAAATCAGCAACAAAAATAATACAGATAATACTCTGGATTGTGTTGGTCTCATGAATTAGAGGTGAACTATTCAACATGGTAGCCACAGTAGCTATTAAAAATTAAATATAAGGTAAGTGCCGTGATTTATAGCTAGTGTCCAGCACACGTAGGCCAAGAATATGACTTACTATTTAACCTGCCTCCCTCAGCTGCTCAGGTAGGGAACTTCCAGTATTTCAACATTATAAGTAATGCTGTAATGAATAATCTTACACATAAATTTATACACATTTATTATATCTTCTCAAGGGGCAGTATTTCCTTTATCATTTGGTGAATGTTCATAGAGAAGGTGTTGAGTGCTGGAACTCTTTCACAGAATAGTTAAAGATTTTTGACATCCTAGTTCATAGGCTCTAGCAAATAAGCACTTAATAAAATAAAAGGGAATAAATGATTAAATGAATGAATTATAAATATATGACTCAGTCTCCATCGAAGGAGATTTTAACCAGGATGTACTTGTTGCCCCATTGCTGGGTTGGCAGCTTCCCGCCTGCAGTGTTAAACTTTCATTTTACCTGGGATAATTTTGTCATATGTGGGGTTCTGACATAATGTACTTAAAGTATTTCAATCTTTTTTAATGATTTTATGTGTTTGTGAGAACTGTAAGCCCCAAAGATGCACACTAGAAGGGACAGATGGATAATTTCAGTACATTAAAATTTACAATTTCATTTATACAAGGATGCCATTTTAAAAAGTAAAGAAGTAGCCAGGACTAGAAGAGACTACTTGCAATAAAAAAAGTTGATAAAGGTTCTCCTGCCTATAAATGATGAAGTTAATATATGTGGACATCACATATATGAGATGTATTTTTTTAAAATTTTTTGTGTACCAGAAATTGAACTCAGGACCTTGCACTTGCCAGGCAAGTGCTGTGCATTTGTGCTGCTGAGCTATATCCCTGGCCGAGATGTATTTTTAGTGAGTGCATCTAATTGGCAATTAAACAGGGAAAAAGAGGCCCAGTTTTTCTAGTAACTGAAGGGATCTGAATTAAGAAGGCAAATCTCACCTGACTGATGACATTATAAAGTCCACACACCTGTAAAAGGCTTGCACATGAAAATAGGGGGGCTGGGGATATAGCTCAGTGTCACAGGTGCCTGCCTGGCAAGCCCAAGGTTGTGAGTTTGATTTGCGGTACCAAAAAAAAGAAAAAAGAAAAATGAGGAGGGCATCCTGTACTTAGGAGTGAAAACTAGAAAATTTACTTTAGAAACACGTATTTATGCTCATCTTTCCAAAAGAAATGACGCTTGCTGGATACCTGGAAGACTGTACTGAGACAACTCAGTAGTCTAAGGAGACAACTTCCAGAATATTCATTTCAGTACCATTTGTGATAGTAAACAATTGGTGGCCAGCAAGTGTCCATCAGTAGAAAAATAAATAATTAGCTCAGTATTCAAAGACAAAAGCATTTGCCTAAGACTGATGAGAGAACATAGATTTATACATTCCAGCAGAGATAGACTTCCAAAATCTTCAATTGGGTCAAAATAGCAAAGTGCTGAATTCTGGGTTTGTGGAAGGATGCCGTTCTACACAATGCAAGCTTACAGAACATCTCTACTTTTATGATAACGTCCACATAGGGTGAATACACAGAACACCAGACAAAGTCTGTGTCTTCCCTAAGAGGGGGAGTGGACGTTCTCATCCCCGGACTTGCATATGTCCTTTTTGTACCCGTGTATGTTAGGCTTACAAGTATTTGTTGGTATTATTTTTTGTACATTTCTGTCTTCTGATTTTTTTCAGTTTTTAAAGTAGTTGAAAATGAATAAAAATTTTTAGCACGAAGGAGGAAATGTCATTCCAAAATGTTTTTTTATGTCACCCTTTTCTAGAAGTAGCTGGCAGAGTTTCTTTGAGTCGTGCCTCTTCTTTATATACACGTTCAATATTCAGATGTCATTTGGAGCATAATGATTTGAAACTTATGCCTTGGGACTTCTGAATGGGCCTGCATTGATGATATTCAGGTTTGTTTGTTATGCAGGACAATGACTAAATTCACTACCATTTCTGTAGTATTTATTTAACATTTATAATCTTTTACTCTTTATTTTAAAAATGTATTACCACTGTTGATGTCTTTCTTTGGTCCCATTGGTTTCTAAGGATGCATAAGGAAAAATTAAGATTATGTAGCCTAAATACATGTTTGAGCTTCTTTGGAGGCAAGATCCAGCTCAGTGACTTTTTTGACTTCTTAATAACGTGTAACAGCTATATTTAAAATATAAATAAAAGGTAAAGTTCTGGGGCTCAGTTTCTCTACAATATCAAATTTTAAAATATGAAGGTAAATGATAAATCTCTCTCTATGAAGCTGGCAGAATCTAAGTGTTAGTGCGAGATCCACTTGGTCTTTGTGCGTGGTCCGTGCAAAATCACAGGGTGGCCGCAGGCACTGCGCGGTGCACAGCACAGCACATGCGCAACCTCGGGAGGCACGGGGCACCGCACTCCGGACCCATTTCCTTCTAGGCAGAAACTGTCCACAAGTTGCCGTGGTCCTGGCCTGGCCGTCTTAACACCTTGCTTCACTTCACCCACGCAGATCACTCAGTCTCTCCGAAGTGCCCCTTTGACTTGGTCTATGCTCAATTGCCATCTCCATCGTACTAAGGTTTCCCAGCCAGGAGCAGTGGACCACGCATTTAGCATTACATTTGGGTAAGGTTTGCCCTCTGTCCCCACAGGACTGTGTAGTTTTGTTTATGGAGGCCTTGTACATTTCTTGTTGACTTCTAAGTATTTTATATATTTTTGCTGACTCTGTGAGTAGGTCTTTAATGGTCTTTTTTGTTTTAAAGAGAAAAAAACAGTAACAAGATAACACACACAAAAACAAAATTATGCTTTCTGAATAATTATTGCTTATCATTAAGAAAAACTGTCAGTTTTCATATTTGTAGCTTCTAAGGGGCCAACTAACTGCACACTCTTACTAATAAGACTTTTTTTCCTTTTCCTTCAAAACAGGAGAACATACCTGTGAACAATCATAATTTATAATTTATATTCGTTTTCAGTGTTTCAATCCCTAATTTTATTTGCTTATTTACTTTTATCTGATGAAGTTGAACTCATGGGAATGAGTCTCATAAGAGCTGTCGTAGTGAGCATTTTGTGTAGTCTTATATTAACAGAGAAACCTCTTGTTCATCTCAGCGTGATCTGCTGCCTTGGTCTTGACTGTGACTCTTCTTTGTTTAGAGCCACTATGCAAAATGGCTTGCTTGGTGCTACTTTCTCTGCCAACAGAAGATATAATGTTAGTGTTTTCCCCGAAGAGTGTACAGAATCCCTTAATCCCTTTGAGGCACTCCTACCCAGGAACACACACGCACACACACACACACATGCATTTGCAGAGGGCTGCAGACAGTGCAAAAGCAAACTAAACACATCGCTACAAACAAGTTTCAAAAGACCAAAGCCCGCAAGCTTAGCTAGAACATTAACATTTTAAATTTTATCAGGCTCTTCTCTTTTCCTGTGGTCCTAGTTATTTAAGAACTACTTTGCCTACGCAACTCAGAAACCTATGAATAAGTCATTAGTTTTCCTGTGTTTTCTAGAACTGTCTTTGTAACCCAGCGTCAGCTCTCCGTTCAGCTGGGAAAGACAGTGAGACATTCTTATTGACTGCATTTCTTTTCATTTTCTAACTTACGAGCTTTTGAGAATTCCGTGCCTCAGATTTAGTCAGCTTATTTTTCTGTCCTGTCTATTGTTTGAAGTGAGCCCTATTGGTCTTGTTAAGCTGGTTTTTTACAGTTTCTATTTGTTTGAGTCCATGTTTGTGCTACTCAATGATTACATCCCTTGCATGGATTTGGCACGGGTACATACCACGTCTTAAATTTTTTTCAACCCCTTTGTCTCTCCTCTGTCCTCTGCCCTCCATCTCTTGATCTTCTTTCCCTTTGAGGAAGATCTGTCTTCCCTACTTCCTATTACCTATCTTTTATTTTGCTCTTTATTTATACTTTGGGTTTCTTGTGTAAGAGAAGCCATGTGGTTAATCTTTCCTGACATTTTTGAGGACAGATTTAACCTTGGCCTTCACTCTATTTGGGATGTTTGTAAACATGTGGTCTGTGATAATTTATCTTCTTCAAAGTGAAATTAAAAGGAATTAGCAAACCGGAAGGCTTTAACGGAAGCCCCATGAACAAGACTGCCATTGCATCAGTATCCTCTGCTGAGGGAAATCCCTCTACTCTGCAATTCTCAAGCACCCAGTGATATAGAACCACCTAGAAGGTGAGTGGAAATGTAATACGGACAGGACACACAGTGACGAGCACGTGCTTGACAAAGAGCCCCCGGGCCTGAAGGCAGGCAAAGTGTAGGCCCAGCACGCTTGACTGTATGTGCCTGTTCCAAAGCTACTGTGTGCGGAAATCACCTGTTTGATTCTTAAAATCAAAATGCTGCCATCCCTTTGACCGTATCTTCATAGCTGCCTTAGTATAAAAGGGGCTCTGCAGCCACAAACATGTCATCAAATGTCTCTCATGAGGCTGGACAAAAGCATCATACCCCAGGAGGGCCTATCCTGTGTCTCCTGAAAAGCACACCCCAAACGTGGGGTACCTGGGACAGGGGAATGCTACTCCATCCTTTCCATACACTGTACTAGCGTTGAAGGGGCCGGCATTTCCTTTGGGAGTGCTTGGCCTCAGTGTTCGCCTTCTGTCTCACAGTGTACTGCCCTTAGTTCCTTCGTGGCTCAGACTTTGGGGAATGGGAACTCCCATGCCTTGACTTTACATCCAAAAATTATTCTCCGTTGTCTGTATCAGTCAGCTGAGTGAAGGGCCAGGTAGCCAGGTGTCACAGTTGTTCTGAACAAAGACAGCTTGCTTTCATCTTAAGCTCCGTTGCAATCACACCCCACATAGAAAGAAGATTCTTTTTTTTTTTTTGAATTGCATGTGTAGACTAATTCTGATTCCGTGTGATAATTACGGTCATACGCCTGTTTGATCTGAAAATGAATTTAAATGATCTGTTTGGAGATGAGTTTCTAGAGCACAGTCTTTGGGAGCATAGTGAGCATAATCAAGATAATTCTTTCTCCTCTGAACGTGGTAGCTTTGCTTACTTTAGTACCACAATTTCCCAAAACCAGTTTAATAGGCTTGGTTACGTGTTGATCTTACACCTTTTCTTTCTGTTCCATGAAGCATCACAACCATCAGGGTAAGGATACCTTTGTAGGCTGACCAAGGAGCTCAGGAAGTGAAGGTTCATTTCTTACTTTAACGGGAGAAGTATCATAAGTAAGGTACCTGTAGAGAAATTCAGGGAACTCGTTAACTGGAGTGCGAAGGATCACAGTGGCACTCCACAGTGTTGCAGCAGTCTCAGGCACTGTTAGAAGCCTTTGAGGATGCTCACCCATTTACTTCTCCCAGCAGTGCCTGTAAGGGACAGAAGATTGTTCAAAGGCCACCCAGCCAGGAGATGGTAGAACTCAGAGGCCGTCCTGGGTACGCTGTTCCCAGTCGTGAGCACTACATTCCCTCTGCAAATACAAGTCCTTGTCTGATTACTGTCACTGTTTCTTTGGACAGTGAGCTGCTTTTCTTTCATCTGAAAGGCTCCTGAGCCATGCAACTGGATAGGGTTCCCTGGGCTTTGGGAAAGTGCACTGCACGCCATTTCCTTGAATTCTGGGCACTGCCACTGACCAGAGGGCTCGAATAAACCTTTGTGGCAATTATCCCAAAGAAAGAAGAAGCTTTTGTTCTTCCTGTGGGAGATTTCATGGCAACAACTCTGTAGTATGCAGCGCTGTTACCAAGAGGTGATCTTACCAATAAGCATTAGCATAGTATAGTGATTTCTACAGGAAGTGCTATATTGAAGGAGAGTTCTCTAACTTTTACATAAATTTGAATCTCTCAGTAGTTCTTCAAATGGAAAAGCTGTTCACTGATTTCTCTTCTCCCACTTAACTAATAGAAGTCCGGAAGCAGATGGAAAGGAACTTACATTCAAACACTCATGGCTGTGGGTGCTTTACCTTCTGTGCCAGCATCCGGCCCCTGTGACTCCTTTCTTCTCGCTTAGCCCACTTGTGGCTGGCCTTTGGACATTCGGAAGTTAATTGCGAGTGGGTTTTTGTTTTTTTTTTATTGAAGAGTTTTTAAAAGCACACATAAATGAAACCCCAGGCTACTCATTAGGACTTTCATTGAAAGCACTTTCAATTTTAGTAGATGTGCTGCCGAAGCAAGCACCAAAAGTGCTTTCTGTTTATTTCCAAGGCTAGGGAAATCAATGCAGAAGAGAAGAGAATATATCAGGCTGATCTTTCCTAAGAGCTAAAATAATCATAGAACAGTACACTGACTCCCTTGGTTAACAATTTAGCTTTTATTACATCCACTTTATATCAGTAGGGAAAAGAATAGTGCCTTGATAAATACTCTTCAACTATTTATTTCTCCAATGTCAGTTTCCATCCCCAGATTTGGAAGCAGTAGAGACACCATACATGAAATGACGGAAGGACATGCTTACTTTGAGCCCTGTGTCCATGTAGTCTTGGGGGTTGGCCACAGACTGTCTTCCTCCCCTCTGACACTGCATTGCCAGCTGATGAGTAATGGCTCTAGGGGTTCCTGAGCACCGAGTCCTAAAATGATCCAGCTTTTCCTAATGTACGCCTAACACCAATCGACTGGTACAAGGACTGTCAGCAAAGGCAACCAGTAAGCACTGTCTCATTCTGCAAATAGTGGTGAATTCAAGATGCACAACATTCAGTCAAGGTTTGATGGTGGAAAATTCTCCCCACTTGTTTTTTCACTGATACTATCCCCCGCCTCAGAAATACACTTTTTAGAAACTTCACTTTCTCCAAATGAAAGAAACAATATAAATCAAGTCTTACATTTTTAATAATGAGAAAAAATGCTTCATGAAAGATTTTTCTCTTGCTATGAGGGAAACAACTGTACCTGTACACATCAGGGGAGGGGAATTTGGGCTCGACAGGGAAAGATCCGTGGTGGGTCAGCACTTTCAGAAAGCACTATAAAGTGGTCCTGTGTGGTGCTGTTCCCCATCAGCCTTGAGAGAAAGGCTGCTGAGCACCCAAACTCCATTTCTTAAGAGACTTTGCAGAAAAGCGCCCCAC
Organism: Chinchilla lanigera; assembly: GCF_000276665.1. Taxonomy (NCBI): domain Eukaryota; kingdom Metazoa; phylum Chordata; class Mammalia; order Rodentia; family Chinchillidae; genus Chinchilla; species Chinchilla lanigera. The sequence goes on from NW_004955504.1 coordinate 5,146,186, forward strand.
TTTGTAGCTGTAAACTCTGTTCCCCCGGTGGGGTTGGTCTCCCATAGAAGCTAGAAGTCCTGCAACAGAAGCTAAAATTTCTCAAAGGCAAAATGATGCAATTGATTGCTGCATGATATTATCTAGTATCCTAAGATTCTACCAGTGAAGTTGCAAAGCAATATTTGGAGTTTTTCAGAAATTGTAGAATTTTGGCCTGGAAAAAAATATAAAAGTGATTGCTAGTAGCAACTTTTATTACAACATATTCCAAGAATGAAAGAACCAATTTCACATTACCTTTCTGTTAAGTGAACTTTTAAGTAATTCTGAATAGGTCATATTAATAGTTTTTTCACTTCACTCATATGAAGGTTTTGAGAGTCTGTAGATGTTTTCTAGTGTAAGCTCTTGACCTAACAGGTCTCTAATGTTGCTGGTTTGGCTTCTTTGAATTACTCTTTAGAGCAAGTAGGGTCCTCCACAGGACTCCTCCCTGCTGTCTGTGACTCCAAGCACAATAAACTTGTCTGCAAGGAGCTTTAGGATTTCATTTTATTCCCCATTACAGTGACAGGTAAAAACTGACACTTCAAGAATGGATGTCCTCTTTACTTTGGTTACGAGTGAAGCTGGCATTGTTTCCCAGAGTCGTTTTGATCCTTACAGTCCACACTGTGTAACCTGGAACTCTCACCTTTTACAGACATGTTTTTGTGAGTTTAGTTCTGTAGGCCCTCTAGAGACTCAAACTCCACCCCTCCTAATTTCCCTGCTCCACTAGCTTTCCCACCCCTAGCTTCCCTGCTCCACTCCCAGCATTTATGTCGTGGTCAGGTCAGTCAGTTCTGCATTTCATGGCAGTCTTACTTTATACATTGCAAGCTCTGATCTTTGGCTGTCCAGTCGCTCAGTCTCAGGAAGGCTTACACCTTCATTAACCCTTAGCAAGATTAATTTCAAGAAAGTCAAATGACCGTGCATGTTGTCATCCTTGTGGATGATACAATAATTACTGTGCCGACAGCTCTTTCTTTAAGGAAAGGGAAATTATTTCTCTCCGGTTGTGTGAATGATGTCATCTGAGCATCCGGGCCCTTGTCCAGAGTGTTCAGTGATTTTATGGAATTCCCCATGGAGAATAGGAACAGGGTCAAGGATTGGAGGTGCTGGTGCGTGACCGTGATTTTTGCTTCTAGAAATTCTTGGAAGAATTCCTCACTAAGAGGCCTGTCTCTTTCTTGAAGATAAAATAGATGACTTCAGAGTTTGCTAATTAAATCAGAGAAGATTTACTGCCTATATTTATGACACAGTTCATGATAAAGATGAACTCTTTCCTAATTCTGTCCAACTGACATCTGCTGTAGAAAATACCTTATCCTTCCTAGCTGCAGATCTTCCTGTCTCTCTCTCTCTCTTTCTCTCTCTCTCCCTCTCTCTGTCTCTCCCTGCCCCCCCAATCTCTGTGTGTGTGGGGGGCAGTATTTTTTCTCATTTTGCCAGCTAAGACATCAGGGATCAGGCATAAATCTGCACTAACATCTGTGTATTTCTCAGCCTTTCTAATTAAACTAGGATAATAAAACCTGCAATCTCTGCTCATGGGCTGTCTGTCAAGCAGGCTAATGCCTGTGGTAGAATCTGGACACTCCGTGGCACAGAAACCGTGCTGCGTGAAGGCTGTAGTTGGGAGCACATCATGCACGACTCATGTTCTCCCATGGAGGGTGGACATGGAAACAGGGGCTGCCTGCCCAACATGGAGGATGACTAGGCGAGTCCGTAGAAAGCGCCTCTCAATGCCTCAGACAGGGTGGGGTGGCCCCCAAAACGGTGGCACCACAAGGATCTGGCAGGCAGAGGGACCTGCACACAGCATTGAGATCTAAGAATGTAGACGTGGCCAGGGAATTCCACCTGAGAAGCGTGGTTTGAGCTGACTGGTGGGTGTGGGTGAGTTCTTACAGAACACGCTTGAGAAAGATGTGGAACAGATCATGAAAGATACATATTGTCTAAGACAAGTAATTTGGCCTTTGTGGTGAGCTCTGCAGAGATCATGACTGTTTTTTAAAAAGTGGAAGGATAGTACCCAATGTTTCTGGAAAACACACCCCAGCATGCCTGCCATCCACTTACGTCATGTACTTCATCGCTCCTGCCTTGGTGGCTAATTAGAATTCGTCACTTGTGGTGTTCCCATGAGCCAACTCCCTACTAAGTGTCTTCCTGCGTTACCACGCAACTTTGGAATAGACAGTTCCGAAAGCTTGGTTTTCTCATCCCATGGTCTACCTTCTTGCCTGTCCTTCCACTGAACATCTACCCCTAACATCGCTTTGCCTTCCCAAGCTCCAAGCCCATAGTTGAAATTATGAACTGCTCAGACTTAAGAGGACCGGGAAGAAATTCTGGTTATCTCCCTTCAGAGAAGGAAAGAAGACTGAGGCTGTTGACCCACGCATGGTTAGAAAGAATTAAATTTCACTTTAACTTCATGGTGCTGTTTCAGTCCTCTATTCAGAAGTACAAGATAGTTCATTTCAGTCTGAAAATGAAGAGGTTTCATTGGGTAAAGATGAATTTGTAAGCCATTAATAATCTTAGAAATATAAGGAATCTGGGGCTGGGGATTTAGCTCAGCGGCAAAGCGCCTGCCTGGCAAGTGCAAGGTCATGAGTTTGACTCCTGATACTGGAAGAAAAACAAAAAATAAAAAACAAAAAAAAAACAAAGAAATATAAGGAATCTTACATACCTTCTAAGCCAATCTCATTGATTTTAGAGATGTGATCAACTAAATGACTTGCTTCAAGCCCAGAATGTTTTTATCATTGCATGTGTAACTATATGGCTTCTTTTCCAAACTTTCTCAAGCTTTTCTTTGTAAAATCAAAATCCAAGCCATATCAAGTTTGTGATTTCCTGAGGGGCTGTGGCCATTAGCTGTAGAAGCTATGCATTTTTCAGGGACACAGTGAAAACACAGAGAAACAGAGCACAGTGATGGTTCTTTGACATTTTGACTAGAACAACTGAACTGCAGGTTAAATACCAGTGTGAGCAGCTTAATGGACCAACTAAATATTTTAGTGCTGTGTAATCTTATTGTAAAAAAAAAAAAAAAAAGTTTAACAAACCTTGGGTGCAACCACCGTAATCTATACTTCTGTGAAAATAAGAAGGGGACTAGGCATGCCCTCCTAACTCAGTCTGCCACAGCACTATGTTGAGTTCAAACATAATTTGAAGCAATTGAAAATGGGCCAGAAATGAAGATGAGGGGAAGAAGAAATGTAGAAGAAAAGAATTATGCAAATGAAGGTATGTCCAAGGTACTTAAAAGTGCTTGTGTTTGCATGTAAAATTCAAAGCTCCAAGAGGGTATCTGAGTATTTTTGGATACCATGGTCTAGAACTTCACCTTCTTTTCTAGAATGTGTCTTCTAGAAATTTTAAGTGTGGGTAAATTTATCATACTTCAAATATTGTATGTACCACACCTCAATAGCCAGAGAAAAGATCAAAATTCATCAAAGTACAGTTTCTTCTGAATGCATATCGCTTTCACAACCTTGTTAAGTCAAAATTGTAAGTCAAGCCTTTGTGAGTCCAGGACTGTTTGTACCATGTGAATCATTTTCTTATGTGAAATCTGTGTGAATCAAGGTTGTCCAGGTAAACAGAACTGGTGACACATACAGGCACGGGTTACCCAAACCAAGGACACATTCTGGGAGACAGTGTTGAGCGCCTTCATTTACTTTGTAGATACTATGTGTACTGTATTGCCGGACTTACAGCACAATAGGCTTGTTAACCCCAACATCAGAACTAGCTTGTGAGGGGGCTGGGGATTTAGCTCAGCGGCAAAAGCGCCTGCCTGGCAAGCGTAAGATCGTGAGTTCAGTTCCCGGTACCGGAGAAAAAAATAAAAATAAAAAAAAATAAAATAAAAGAACTAGCTTGTGAGCAATATCTTGGATGATGATGGCTACAGTGTCACTAGGTGGTAGAAATTTTTCAGCTCCATGGTAACCTGGTGGGATCACCGTGGTGCAGGAGGTCTGCTCTTGGTTGAAGTGTCATTGCCCTGCATATGACAGTGCATGTAATACCTCTGATTTTAATACCTGCATAAATAGGCTCTCTCGTCTTCCTTCCATGACCTTTAAGTTAGATCTCACATTAGGGAGACAAGCAGAGCGATGACCTTCACATGCACAACGGCCTTTTATCACCAGTGAAGCTCCAAGTCCTGCACCCTAAGGAAGCACCAAGGAATGTTTGTTCAAATTTATCTCCCAAGGATGTTTGTCACAGAGTATTTTACAGTGGTGAAAAGTGAAAAGAATTAAATACCCAACAGTTGAGACTGGGATAATTACACTTTGTAATAACCAAATAAAATTATCTAAGCATATTGAAGTTTAACAGTATTGGGAATATTTATATTATTGTGTGAAAAATGACTTCAAATGATAGGAATATTAAAATTCAAATTCTATAAAGCAAATCACTACATAGGAACACAAACCCTTGGAAGGATGTACTTTCAGATTCTTAAGCAAATTAGTTTGAAGTGGTGAAGTTATAGGTGATTTTCACTACTTTTGAATTTTGTATTTTTCATACTTTATGCATACAATAATGTTAAGAGCTTAATTTATTTAAATTTAAGAAAGATGTTTAAGAAACATTAATGATACAATTGCTTTCTTTTGTTCAGCTATCAGTAGTTATTTTTCCTTTTTCCATTTTTTATTAGTACCTATTTGTAGTATATACTGATTACATTCATCATGGGGAATTTTGACATGCACATGATGCATCTTAATTCATGAAAATGGTGGTGTAGGACTTTGGAGCATGATTTGATGCTCATTTTCTCGCAGTTCGTTTCTTTTATCTTTTGTGCTGCGAAGGATTGAAGCCAGAGCCTCGTGTGGATTAAGCACATGCTCTTCCCCTGGGATATATAGTGAGCTTGTACTTTTGCATTTACTTTCCCACATGAATTTATTTTTGCAGCCATTTTTAGCAATTAATGTCATGTTTCTACTTTGTTAGTTTAATTGAAAGTTACCTCTTTCTAAAAATACTCTCTTTAAAATAAAAAAATTTAAAAAGATTTTCTAAAATGTAGTAGTTCCAGAGCCAGAGTAATAGATATTCTGGTGCTGTCATACCTTTGACAAAGCTACCCTTTTTTAATTTCCTATTTTGAAAGATGCTATCATCTTCTTATCCAGTTATGGATCAACTAAAATGTCATTCAGGCTATATTTTTATAATCAAATATGTACCATGGATCATTCTTAACAAAAACTTCTTTTTTGACCCACCACTAAAAAATTATATTTTGCAATAAATAATCAAACCTATGGGAAAACAAAGCCACTATGTTTTAAACAAATTACCTGTAACACATTGTAAGTTTTCGATAATTAAGAAACGTTGTGCCTGTTTCTCTGCATGCGCCTCTCTGCGTGCGTGTGTAGTTTTGACAAGTGCACATGTGCTTTTCCACCTTCTGAAACAACAAGGAAGAATTTTTCATACTGAAATGTTTTGTAGCCAGCTCTCTGGGTATGATGCGCTGGGATTCAGACTTCTGGACCAGAAATCTGTGCTTGAGCATCCGCTGTCTCCTCCCTCCTGACCTCGAGGGAGGTACAACCAAAACTGCTTCCTTAAGCTGGATGTGGTGGCCCATGCCTGTAATTCCTGCACTCACGAAGATGGGGCAGGAAGGTCAGGAGTACAAGCGGGAAACCTAATGAGTTCAAGGCCAGTCTGAGCTACGTAGCAACAAGACCCTGTCTCAAGCACAAAACAGTTTCCTTTCTGGTTCACCGCTGCGCACGGGCCTTCCCAGGAGGCGGGTGGCAGTAAGGGAGCTGTCACAGGGCTGCCACAGATGCCTCGCTGCTAAGTCTGCAGCCTGGGTTTATAGCTCCCTGGGGGAGGGGAGAGGCTGGAAAGTGCGTTCATGTGCGCTACAGAGATGAACTGGAGAGGCAAAGGCATTAACTGAACGTGACCGCTGCCTCCTGTGGCTCTTTCAAGCCTGTTTTTCCAGGTTGCTCATTGGGATGGACAGGACAGGGGCATTCTGTATGTCATGACCAGTGCAGCTCTTGAGAAACTCCTGGGGTTGGGGAAGGACTGTGAAAAAATGAAGGCAAGAGAGAAAGTGCAGAAAGCTGGGATCAGGTGGAGATCTCTCTCTGGATGGAGAAAAGAGCTGCCCAGTGACTGCAGTGCATTTATTTAGACGTTCAGCAGGTTAATGTCAGGTGAAACCCCTCTGCTGTCAACCAGCTTGCCTCCCAAGGCCTGTGTTCTCAGGGCTGGATTACCTGTTCCTCCGTGCTCTCGGCTCTGCGTGTGCGAACGCTCTCAGCTCAGCTGCTCCCAACAGTGTGACACAGGTGAAAGAGGGTCTGTCTCGCGATGCCTTCCGTTAGAGCAGGTCTGGCAGCCTAAGAATTGGAAGGATGGCTGACTAAATGATAATAGTAGCTTCTTCTTCAAGTGCTGGGTACTGTGGGCTGTGCAAAGTAATATTATTCAATATATTACTTTGTTTAAGTGTACAGAACTGTGTATTCCTACATAACCGAGACGCTTGTAGTTTCAGTAACTTGGTAAGGTCATACCTTATAAATGGAAGAAGATATTGAACATTTTTTATCAATACTTTCTTCAATATCATTAAGAATTTTTCCAGTTATGAAATTTGTTCTACACACATCCACAGACATTAAATAGATCTTGCTTAACAAATAAAACTAGAAAACTTATTTGAATTGAGCAGAATGTTCTCAAGAAAATTTATACCCAAAATTGGTTAACTTGAGGGCATTTATCTTTACTTAAAAGGCAAGTTTTTAATCTCATGGCAGCTCTCAATGTATGTCTTATTGAAGCAGTTCCAATATATCCTGATCCCAATTTTCTACATTACATTGTAGTGAATATTATTCTGTTTCTTAAGGTCATGATAGGACAGTTTGTAATTTGTCTACTTTTCCTTGTTTGTGTCATATTCCAAATATTCATTTGTCTTTCTGAGCCAGAAAAATGCGACTTTTAACATGTGGCAACATGTCTAGGGTAAGCCTCTCTGAAGAGGAAGCATCTTTCTTCCAGACCTTGTTGAGACGTGCAAGATAAGAAACAATATAGTATAATAAAATAAAAGCATTTTATGCAATGTCAGGTACCACAGCCAGAAAAGCAAGACAGTCTTTAGAGCATGTGCTCCAATCTCTTCTGCATTCTGTAAAAGACTTTACATAAATCCTGTGTTTGCAGTATTCTAAAAGCAGTTTTACCCTCCACCATATGCAATTAATATGTGCATATGTGATTTCTGACGCTCATGTAGCTAAGAGTGACTTTTCTAAAAGCCAAGGGTATCAGTGATTTGTACTCTAGAAGTAAAGTTAGTGGGTGTTGAACTTGGTCCCTTGGGGCTGGAGCCAACATCTCGAAGAATGGTGTGCCCTGCAGCTCCAGCCCTAACCCAGGACATCTGGAGAAGTATCACAGAAGACTGTCTGGGATGATATAATACTTACTTTTGTGCTATCTTTCCCTTGACTGTTTTCTTGTAACTACCAGTGTTGAGATAATAAAATAATAATAATATGTATGTTAAGATAAAACATAAAATTAAAAGGACCCAGTTTGCCTCTGAAGTAGGAGGAAGGGGAGCTCTGAGAGTTTGTTACCTGACCCTGGTAAATCAGAGGAAAGAAGGGTGTTTGATGAGAAGCACTTAAATTTCCTGATGGACACAAGGTAAAGAAGGTCAGATTCTGTGCCCCACTGTGGAGGGGAAAGAGCAGAAGAGAAAGGAAGGAGGTGGTGCTTCCCTGGGCTCCAACTCCCAGCTGTCACTGCACACCTACCTGTGACTCTGCAAGAGCACTTCCTTACTTCTTAGAAAGGTGTCACATTCTCGCAGAGATCCCTTGAGGCAGCTATTTAGAGTCAAACCCGGTAGACCAGAAGCTTCTTGCTCTTCCTTGAGCAGTCCTGCAAATTCTAGATGGATTTCATGTTCATTGATCAAAGGCGTGTGAACAGAGAATGCTTTTAATGTGGGTCCCTTGGTATTTTGTTTTGTGGTACATAACCTGTCTGAGAGCACTTTGAAAATTTTCAGTGTAAGGAGACCTTGCTTCAGAAATGTTAGCTTGTGCGCTGATACGGTGCCAGTGGTCAAATCGAAACAGAAATGTTGAATGTGTTGCCAGTGCTTTCTTGTTCAGAAAGTTATATAAATACAGCATTGAGGTTTCCTTGCTGTACACAGTTAGCTCTTTATTCTCTTTTCCCATACTCAGAAGTATCTGTCATGTGTTTCTGTGAGCTGTTTATGTATTTTTAAAAGACAAATTATCTGCTTTGGCAAGTTCTTTGTGGACATATGCATTTCATTTCGTCTTTGCTGTTTTTATTTAGGTACTTTCACAATAAATTGGCACTTTGTTTATACAGTTTCTCTAGACTGACCAAGTATTTTCAGATTGTGGGCATATTATTTGAAGAGCTTCCTTTGACCTGACTGTAAAGTGGGAAGAAACTTAAAGGTGGGAGACTCCTCTTCACTGCCAGCTCTTATTTTTAAGCACGCAATGTGCTGATCCGAAGTCCTCAGAGCACCCCTCAGTGCTCGCAGCAGGGCAGAATTCCTTGCACATTTGTGATGGAAGTTCTTTCATGGTGTGGTACACAGTCACTCTGAGTCCAAATATGGCCTGTCCTGCTGGGCTTCTTTGAGGAATGGAAATACAGAAGGAGAGTGACCTGGCTTAAGGCCAGAGGATGCTGAGGATGCTTCTTAAGAAGCTCAGGTGTGTCCCCACCCACATTCAGGAGTTCTTTATCTTTTGATATGCATATAGTCCCTTAGAATGCTAGGCCCTAAGAGAGTTACTCAGCCCCTCCGTTTCCTCATCTTCCAGTGGGGTGATGGGAGCTTTACTTGCACTCATGGCAGTCACCTCTATCAGAGCTACGTCAATAGCAGTTCGAAGGCTGGATAAAATATAAAGCTAAGTAGCAAAAAACACTGAGAAGTGACCAAAAAAGAAGCAGAACTAGACAGGAATCCACTTTTTGGAAAAGCAGAATGACATCTGGGTGAGTTTTCTATTTATATGAATTTGAACCTCAGTGTTGACCCTTGTTGTACCAGGGGAGACAGATCAAATTTAAAATGAAATTGTACGGTTTTCCTGGGTTGTGTGGGTAAAAGAAGGAGTTCAACAATACTTCTGTAACTGTAAAGTGAGCAAGAAAATCCTAGCACAAGCCACACATTGCAAGAACACCATGCATTGGATGTAAGCTCACATAAACCTCAGTTGAATCTTCAAATGAGCATTAGCAGGACAGAATCCCAGCAGCCCAGAGAGGAAGAACCAAATAAAGACTTCTGCTGCTGCCCCTTGTAGGAGAGACCGGATTTGCAGTTTGAGCCCTTCCAGTGTTTTACAGAGGAATAGAACAACCCAAGGCCAACATAATGTACCACTCCTAATTCACAGGATACAAGGCAACATTAAATAAATATGAATAAATGAGACAAAATGACCGCGTTCAAGAAGAGGTAATGAATGTTGATACTTTCACCCAGATGTTACAATTAGCATGCAAGAATTTTTAAATAGCCGTGATTAAATATAAAATAAGAGGACACAAACAAAATAGGCTCAGATTAAACAATAAAATAGGGAAAGTAAACAGAGAAATTATTTTAAAAAGAACCAAGTAAAAATATTCGACCTGGAGTTTGAAAGACATGATGTTATAATATTAATAGACAAAATGAACATGTTGGGGGTGACGGAAGAAGGGCAGCGAACATGAAATTAATGGGAAAAGTAAAAAGAAAAATGGGTTTTTTTGAAGAAAGAAAACAGTCACGGTTGTCTGTGTGATGTTAATGAAAGCCTAAAATATTGGAGTTACAAGGAAGAAAGACAATGGAGTGAGAAAAATGTTGGAAGCAAGAATAGACAAATACATCCAAAATTTGGGGAACAATCTAAGAGTACAGATTCAAGCTTAGAAGGTCACTGAAAGATCAGACACAAAGAACAGCACTGCTGGACCTGTCATGATTGAATGGACACAAACAAAATCAAGAACGTTCTGAGGACAGGCAGAGGACAGCGACCATCCCATGGCAACAACGGTGCAAATGACCGCTGATACTTCAACTGAACTGGTGGAGACCAGATTGGATTGATGCTGTGAAGTGAAAAAGGAAAACCAGCTGCTGGACTCCAGATCAATAGTCAGCAAAACACAGCCATGTCTCCAGATGGAGACACAGCAAATGCGTTTCAGATAGACATCCAGGAATGCTCTGCGGTGCTGACCTGTACTCCAAGAGACAGAATCTGAACTTCTTCAGACTGAGTAAAGCTGATGCAAACTTGAGAGTGAGCCCTAGAAATTATAAATATGTTTTCAATTCTTAGGAAAAATCTATTTTCATCTTATTTTTAAAAAAATACATATGGAAGTTTAAGATGGGCATTATGTTGAGGCTTTTATATTATTTGAATTATACATATGTGTTGTGGTTTGTGTCTAGATGTTTCCCCAAAACCTCATGCAGTTACGAGGGGTGGGCTTTTCAGAAGTGGCTGAATCTAGAATGTGATTGATTTATACTACAATGCTGGGATTAAGGGTGATTGCTGTGTCAGTTCACTGATTGGACTGACACCACCCTAATCCTGGTCGACTGGATACTATATAAGGGATAAAAAGAGGCTTGTCTTGCTCTGTCTTGTTGATTTTGCTGTCTTCTGTTGCCATGAACTGTTACCCACCCCTCTGCCACCCTGCCTTGGAGCCAACTAACTATGGACTAACACTTCTACAAACTGTGAACTACATAAGCCTTTCTTCCTCTAACTTTAAGTGTTGGGTATTTTGTCTCAGCAATAAGAAAAGTATCTAAAACAAAAATTGGTACCAAGAGTGGGGTTATTGCTGTGACATTGTTTGGCCATGTAACTTAAGAGTCTTGGTGTCATGGTTTATGTCTGTGTGTCCCCCCCAAAGCCTCATGCGGCCATGGGGCAGGCTTTTAGAGTTTGATTATGGGTGTGAGAGCCGCACCCGCCCTGGAGTGGATAGTTTGCATATGTAAGGGAGAGGAAAAGAGTGCTTGAGGCCATTCCTTCCCCATTCCTCGCTGGTGTGTGCTTGTTGCTTTTGCTGTTGTCTGCCACCCTGAGCTGTAGCTCTCTGCCATGTGCCACTCTGCCTTATAATCTGCCAAGTACAGACTAAAACCTCCACAAACTAAGCAAAATAAACCTTTCCTTCCTTAATTTTGGGCATCAGGTATTTTGTCCCAGCAATGAGAAAAAAGTAACCAAGACACTTGGGAATTAATTTGGAAAGGTTTTTAGAGACTGGCTGAAGAGGCAGCCTCCATATGCTGTAAACTATATGGGAGACTCTGGTAAGAGCCTGAAAAATCAGAGCACTGATGGAAATATTGCAGGTTAGAATGAGGCTCAAGAGGCTTCTGCTGCGGACTGCATTGGCTACTGGGTCCCAGGTGGTGGGTGTTGTACTTTGGCAGGAAGTTGGTCTGCATTTTGCTTGTGTTTAGATATATTGCCTGGAAAATTTCAATGCAGTCGACTGTTGGGATGGTGGCATGGTTACTGTGAGAGCTTTTGGCTGGATCTATGTTCAAAAGTAAGAGCAAAGAAGCTGCAGGGTGATTTGAAGCATTTGGCCAGATGGAAGGCTCCAGAGTAGCTATGGATTGCAAGGATGAAACAGAGGAGAATGTTGACTGATGAGAACAGGACCATTTAAAAAATGACTGAAGCCTTTCACCAGAGTATATTTGAAATGCAGGAGATCTCTGTTTTTAGTGTTGCCATGCCCTGTTGTTCAAAGTTAATGGGAAGCAAGGATTGTGATTGTAATATCTATCTTAACATGTTTTTAATGTAGTTTTTAGATACATATCTGTGATAAATTTATTTAGTCAAGGTATTGTGGATTTAACCTTGAATTTTGAACACCCTTTGAATATTTGCTTTTGGTGTGGAAATGAGTGCAAAAGAATTGTGTGTATGTAATTGTTATATTAACATAAATCTAAGCAGATCAAGATGTATTAACTTTTCACAAATCTGACACTGGAGACTACGTTTAATGAAATGTGTCTGGTTATCAAGTTCACCAGGGGTGAAATGTAGTAGATTGATTAATGATCAATTTGTTAACACCCAGCTCCACTGAATTGTCGTGATTCTAGATGTGGAAGGATTGTTGCCAACAGCATAAAAGGAGAACTGGAGGGAAAGGTGGTATGCTGTTGATTCTTCTGTAGAACTTTGTCATGCTTGTTTTCCTGATGTGAATTCAGCTGTTCTCACCCCTGGAGGAGCCCAAGTCTTTGCTGTTGCTGAGGATGACTGTGGTTCATTTCTGGGGAGCACTGGTCCTTACCTTCACCAGTGCAGATCCCTCAGCCTGCTGGCACACATCCTTTACCCCTCTGGCGCAGACTTTCTAGCTTCCACCACTGACCTTTGGCCCTTCCCAGTGCAGATCCTTAATATGAAATTGCATGAGATATTTTAATGGGCTGTAGGCCTCCAGCTGGACTTGTGGAGGATATTGTCATGGGATCTAGGCTCTCTGCTGGATTCTTTGGTCTCTAATGTGTGGATAGATCTGCAGTCTTCTGCATTTTACTTCTTGGGTGAACATTATGAAACAATCCTATAAATTATGTCATATATTAAATCTATTCCCCTGTGAACCCTGATTACAGCAATATGACAGGTTAGTTCATAGTACATGTGTAATATATTGTGTGTGGGAGTTGGCATGGGAATACACAATGCTGAGGTGCTCACGTTATTAGGTGGTGCAGTATTAATTCTAAATGAACTCTGCATAGTTATTCATGTGTCTTATGGCCACTACAGCAGTACGGCAGTCACTTGGGTGATGATGCAGAGGTACAGCTAATAGCACATTAAATTGATTGCAAATGGAATTCTAAACAAATTTGCTAACCAAAGAAGAAATTAGGGAGAGGAGAACTGAATCACAAGAGACAAGTGCAGCATAACTAGTAAAATTTTAGGCATAAATCCAGCTGTGTTCATAATTGTGTAGCTGACTAAATACACTGGTTAAGAGGCTACTGTTATCACAGCAAGAAGTAAGACCCAGTTAGGGGCTATATACAAGAGAACCACTTAAAATATAATGAAATGCAGGTTAAAAACAATGCTGTAAGGCTGAGTGGCTCTGTTTACATCTACTGTAGCTGATTTCAAGGCCCTGATAACCACCAGAAACTTGACAGTCATCACATGGTGCATTTATCCAGAGCACGTATGGCAGCTGTCATGACTGTATGTGCTTCAAATTCCTGAAAATAGAGCTGATGGAATTTAAAAGAGAGAGAGACAAGTCCTATTAAAATGAATCAGTGATAATTGGGGGACACAGTAACCCTGATCCTGGGTTTTTGGGGTTTTTTTCAAACTCCAAAAAATAGAAGAGAACACTTCTCTCTTTATTTCACAAAGCCAGCAAACCCAGAGAGCAGTCTTAATGAAGATATTAGAAGGAAAATGATTGACCCCATCCCTAATGAAAATAAATGCAAAAATCTTTAATGAAAGTATCAGCAAATCAAATCAACCAGCATATACAAACAGAACATGTATTAACCATGGTTCGGTTTATCCCAAGGTTTGTTTAATATTTGAAAATTAATCAGTTGAGTTCACTACATTTACAGAATAAAGGAAAAATAAGTGGAAGAAATATTTGGCAAAATTCAACACCCAATTCCTCAGCGATCTAGAAGAGAAAGGAACAATTTCAATCCAATATAGGATATATTTAAGAATGATGCAATTAACATTTTATTCCTTTGTCACGTATTAAACACTGCAGCTTAGTCTAAATTTGGACACTTCTAGTCAATATTTTACTCCAATGCATACAGTTCAAATGAGGAAAGAAAAAATAAATGACATGAAACAAAAAAGAACAAGTAGACTTTTCTCCTTTTCAAGGACAAATTATTTACATAAGATCCTCTAGGGAATTGATTAAACAACCAGTAAAACAAATGTGAATACACCAACTTTGAAGGATACAAGGTCAGTGGACAAAAATCAATTATATTTTTATATAATGGTAGGAAAAAATTGGAAAAGGGGTAATAAAGATATAATTTCCTTTACAATCTTATCTAAAAGCCATAAGGTATTTAATAATACATTTATGAATAGACAGGTTAGAGGTTTACATTTAACATGGTGCTGGAAGATGCTTTTCTTTTCCTTTTTTTTTTTTTTTTTTTTTTGAGATGGGAGTGTCTGTTATTTGACCAGGCTGGCCTTCAATTAAATATTCTCCTGCTTCAGCCTCTTGAGATGCTGAGATTGCAGGCATTCAACACCATGCCAGGCTGAAAGACATTTTTTGAAAGAATAAAGAAGTAATGTATTTTACACAATATGATTTACCTACGTAAGCTACAAAATTATTAAGATGGAAATTTTCTCAAGGTTGTTCTGTGTGTTCAATTAATCATTTTAAACCCAATGGTCTTTTTGTAGAAGTGTGTAGAATGATTATAAAATGTACATTAAAGTACACAGTACTTAGATTAATCTTGCAAAAGGAGAGCAAAATGAAAGCACCTACTTTGGTTAGCTTTAATAATCAAGACAAAGTCACGCTGGCCGAAGGATTAGCTCATACACAAGGGGATGCTAATTTCCCCCGGGAGCTCTGTGTCCCAGGTGTGCCCCCAGCTGCTGCTGTGAGCCTTGGGGACCTTGAGCCTCTTGGGAGTGCTCGAGTTACTGAGGGTGAGGCCCCAAGAGAGACGCCGGGCTCTGCCAAGTCCTCTCTGTGCTTCCTGGCTCGTGATGTGCCACTCACCCTGACACCTACTGCGACCTTTACCACAGGGCCAAATGGGAAGTCTACCTGACCTTGAACTTCCTAACTGATGAACCCAAATATCTCTTTAGTTTATAAGTAGCCTGAGCCAGGTATTTTGTTATAATAATGGAAACCTGACTGACACAGGAGTCTATAAACAGACCAAGCTAATAGTCATTTGATTTGAGGCAAAGATGCCAAAACATTCCAAAGGGTAACAGAAAGTCTTTTTTTAAATAAAGGTGCTTAACCAACTGCATATACATGCCGACAAAAGAAAACACCTCTATGTCTACCTCTCACCATATACAGGAATGAAATCCAGATCAGTCATCTAATTATAGCTAAATGCAAAAGCTAA
This sequence comes from Chinchilla lanigera, assembly GCF_000276665.1. NCBI lineage: Eukaryota > Metazoa > Chordata > Mammalia > Rodentia > Chinchillidae > Chinchilla > Chinchilla lanigera. Next base: position 5,161,508 of record NW_004955504.1, read on the forward strand.
AAATATGAAACTGTTATGGGAAAACAAAAGAACATTTTTGTTCATTAGAGCCAAAGTACATGATGCATTTCTTATACAGCACAGAAAATAATAACCTTAAACAAAAAACTCTTTTTCCTCAAAATACTGTATTAAGTATTTTGAATACTTAATGAATGGGTAAGGTCTAGACAGGGAAAAATATTTACAAAACATGTGTTTGGCCAGAGTCTTCTGTCAAGAATCCAATCCTACAGTCCAATGGAATGAAGAGAAAGAACTTGGTTGAGAAGGGGACAAAAGATTTGGATAGACATTTCACAAAGAATGACATACATATCCATGAATTCATGAAATGGGCTTCACTTCATCAGTGTACAGGGACATGCAAATTAAAACCAAAATTCTATAGCAACAGCTACATGCTAGATTGGCTTAATTTAAAAGAACAGTACCATTTATTGTCAAGGTTGCCATATAATGCACCTTCCACCCATTTTGGTCAGTGTGCAAAATGCTATAACTAGTGTAGAAAAAGATCTGACAACTTCCAAACTTAACTATGCTTGCTCTATGATTCAGCAATTCACGTCCAGGTTTGTATTCAAGAGAAATGAAAGCATCTGACCACATAAACCTTTATAAAACATTCATTGCAGCCTTATTCAAAATAGATAAAAACTAGCAACAGGAGACTGGTTAGACAAACTATGAAGTAGTGGAATACTGAGCAATAAAAAGGAATAAACAACTGATACTTACCACATGAATGCACCACCAAAATGTTAAGTAAAAGAAGTCCATGGGAGGAGGACTATGTGATTTGTTTTATGTGAGAGTAACATTCATGATGAATAAAATCAGAACAATGGTTCCCTCAAGGGAAGAGAGGTAGGGGAACTTCTGAGAATTGGGTGGTTTCTTTTGCAATAAATTGTAATGTTTTTATAGTCACTTGTATTTCAGATGAATGAATTTGACCAAAATGAATGGATGGTTCAAGAGTTCTGGTGTACAGCCTAACTATGATTAATAACATTATTTTGCATGCTGGAAATTTGCTAAAATTGCACTTAGGCACTCCAACTGCATTTTTTAAAAGAAATATGTGGGGGCAATGAATATGTTAACATGCTTGAGTTTCGTAATCATTTCTCATTGCATACGTATATGAAAACATGCTATACACCTGAAAGACTTAACTTTAAAAGGTTTACCCTTGTAACAGTATGCACACTTTTACATCGAAAATGAGTCATAAAATTGCAACTCCACTTAATGGTACACATGATAAAGTAAACTGATATCTGCAACTTTCTTTGAAATACAAAGAAAATATGAATTGATAGATGGATAAATAAATAAGGGACTAGATACATTATACAGGAAACAACGTTTGTTGTAAATCTTTGTTCATTGTTCAGTTTTTTGCAAGCTGTTAAGAAGCTTTCAGAACAAAATATTGAGAGAAAATTAATAAATGGTCAATATATAGTTAAGAAATGTAAATAAAATATGCATATGAGCAATGCAATGTGGAAATACACCTCGTGGGTTTGTGAGTATTAAAATACTGCAGAAGAAACTTGCAGCAGAGGCCCCAACCCATTCCTGGCCATGCTCACTGTCATTCATCTTTGCCAGTTGTTTTAAGTCAGGAGTCTATAACTGAGGTGGCTGGGCAGAAATGGGGGAAGCCAAAGTGCTGGCCGAATCCACACATCAGGGTCCTGGCAATTCATCTCCTATGTCTGCTGGGTGACACTGTCAGATGGTTGGTGCCCTCATTTCACCCTAAGGCTCCAAGAAGTCTACAAATTGGCTGGAAATAATTTGCCCAGTGGACAGGCGAACCCAAGTTCTTCCCAGGACTTTCTACTCCTCATTTTCTAAGAAGTGTTGATGAATACAGTGTATCATCTCTTCTCACCCTAGCAGAACTCAACCTGTCACGACAGAAGTAAAGGTATATGCTTGGTGAACCCCAAAGACGTGGATTTGTCATTTAGGGTCAAAGGGGCCCCATGGTTAAGAGAAAATGACAGCAGATAGGTAATTGAATGATGTAACTTTGACATTTAAGGACACAACACAGGTGCAAGAAAACCTACAGACTCAGGTGATAGCAGTCTGCCTTAAACAAGGGCTTAAAACTGTTTTAGGCATTTGTTTTTCTTTGTTCTCTGGTATATTTGAAATAAGTCATTGTGTTGTGAGCTAAAATCCCCCAATTGCAATTGCAATGATTACATTTTCTTAATTGAATTTTTAGAAACAACAACAACAAAACCATTCTTCTTTTAAAAGCACTAACAGAGCAGTTTTAAATTTGCAACCATTTTGTGCTGCTTATCACTCTGTCTTATGAATCTAGTTCCTGTGGAGCAAAAGCATTCTGCATTTTATTATTTTTTAAATACCTATTCGCCTTGAATTCTAGTGATTGTAGATAGAAGAACAATAAACATAAAGGCAGACCGAATGCATGAAGCAAGGAAATGTAGGTCTCATTATGAAAGAAAATAGTGTATGTGAGTCAGTGTTAGACAGAAAGAAACTTGCCAAATTCGGCAACTTTGCCTGATATTTCTCCAAGTATCGTGACCGATAGATGTGACGATAATGTCATTGGAAGCAAAAATACTGCCCTCACTTCATTTATCTCAGTTTCTTTTTTGTGGCAAGCCAGTATTATAAATTTTGGTTCACCCGCAACAAGTTTATAGCAGCAGTTGAGAGGATGAGGAAAAGAAAAGAACTAAATTATTAATGTGGGAAATTAAGCTAGAGTCACAGTTTTTAAAAGAAGTCATCTGAAGGTCCCAAAGCTGCTGGCCTCGCTGCCCTCTGTGTCCAGCTGTCTCACACTCGTCCAAACTGCTCCTCTGTCTGTTTCCCAGGATCGCCCCAGCACGGGCACACGGCTGCACGGATGACAATTCTAAGTGAATTCATGAATTCTGACAAATGTTACACAAAGGCAAGGCACAGTTAACTAGATTCCATCATGTTTGCTACAGGGCTTCAGTTTGGAGCAGGAGACAGGGTAATGGAATAAGCAGCTGACAGGGACCTCGAGTGTCGTGTTCCCCCAGGGGTGTGTTTAGGTGGTTAATGGCTGTCTTTAATTTGCCCAGACATGTCCATGATATGTGTATTTGAGACTGTCAGAGGAAAGCCTGCTGCCAGGGGCTTTGTAAATCTATACATGGGTAGCGATCTGTTATCCCCGTGTGCGTGAATGAAGAGTCATTTTGAAAAAGCAACTAAAGGTGAGCTTGAGCAAGTATGTGGACGGAAATGGAGATGCTGTGTCTGTGTGTATATCCATATTTATGTCAGTGTCCTTTTACACCTGTTTATCTCTTTATACAGACATCTATACATGTAGTGCAACTGATTTATATAACACATGCACACACAAAGGTAGAGGTCAGAAAAAATATAGACATTGATAAGTAATATAGGAGATGAATAGATGATAGATAGAGAAGGAGGGACGGAGGGAGAGAAAGAGAGAGGTCATGTAGTCTTTGGGTTTGCAGGTGAAGAGTTTGAAGCACGGAGGAAGAGACCACCTGAGTTAAATACCCAAGGACCTGTGGAGTTAGGGTCCAACCCTGTCTGCCCAGGCACAAATGCCATATGCCATTGTTTACATAATGAACTTCAGCTCGTCCCTTGGGACTTAACCCAGCAATCACCTGCTCCAGGAATCTTTGCTCCCTGAACAAAGATTTTTTTGCTGTCCCTCCACCAGGGTGACCACCCAAGAATTCCTGTGTAGCTGTTGGGCAGTTCTAGGAGTGTTTGAGTTTGATCTACTCCTGTGATTTCTTCCTTAAATGTCTTGAAAAACTTAATTACTCAAACTAGTGTCTTTTATAGTTGAAAAATTTTAGTCTTTTTATTCTTTATTTTAAATTAGAGTCATTGGCATTTATTATAAATGTGATACATGTACACAGTACAAAGATAAATTAAAGAAAAAGAGAAGTTTCCCTCCCCAAGCCTGGTCTTCCAGAATCCCTTAGGAAAAGGTTCCCTATACCTTCTAGGGGAGGGTGGCCACTCTCTCAGAATTCCCTGACTCTTAAAAATGGCCAGATATCTGGAATATGGGAGTTAACTAAGAACTGCCTCGGTAACTTCATAGACATGGTCTTTCCTTTTAAATCAATATTCAGATAACAGTTAGCAGTTTAAAATATAATTCAGTTTTGTCACAGGGGGATAAAGGAAAGATTTGCAGGATGGACAAATAAAAGGTAATATAAATACAGTGGTATGTGAAGGACATGAAAATATTTAGAGGATGGATTAGCTGTTGCTTCTCGGCCTTTTGGCTAAGATCAAGTGTAGGATGGATTGGCTAGGAATGAGTCTACAAGGTGTCTAAAGCTACTGATATCTTTGCTCACCCTCCCGTTAAGAAAAGTATGATAGGAAAACAACTTCATTAAAATTATTGTAGTGATACTAGCCAAAGAAATTAGTTAAGAAAAAGATAAAAGCTATAAATATTAGGGAAGAAGTAGATATTTATTATTACCAGTATAGTTTCTGTTGCTCTTTTTTTTTTTTTTTCCGGTACTGGGAGTCAAATTCATGACCTTGTGCTTGCCAGGCAGGCACTGTGCCACTGAGCTAAATCCCCAGCCCCTCTGTTGCTCTTATTATAGATGATATTTTGTGTATTAGAGACATCCACAAGGATCAAGAAAAATTATTAGAACCAACACAAGAAACCATTAAGTTTTCCATACTTTAGTAAATGTAATAGAGGAAGGGAGTATTGAAAATAGTTTAAAATATGCAAGGTTTTGAAATAAATCAATAAGAAAAGTAGAATACATATAAAAACCAAAATCTTTCCTGAGTGAGTGTGGGCATACCATCTTATTGGGCAAAGCAGTAAATAGTACAACAAAGCCAGTCTTTGCCAAATTCATTGATAAGATTAACACACCCAATAACTCATTTGATTAAAATAATTACCTGTATTTTACCCTGTATTTTATTTGAAAAGAAAACCGTAAGAATATTTGCCATCAATTATGAGTTAAAAGTCAGTAGACCGTTGGATGTGGTGGCATATCCTTCTAGTTCCAGCTCTTTGGGAGGCTGAGACAGGCAGATTTCTTCATCCTAGGGCTTCAGAACCAACTGGAAACAGAGCAAGACATCATCATTTAAAAGAAGCAGTGGATAAGTGAACTGTGCCATAACTGGCAAAGTTTTTCTGAAAAGAGACAGGAAATGCTTAAGTCTTTGTAGATCAAACTTTCATCTCTATTGTATTAGCACAAATGCAGCCACTAAAATGATATAAACAGATGAGCAGGGCTATATTTCAATAAAACATCATTTACAAATTTAAAAATTATGTAATTTTACGTGTAATAATATATTATACTCTTTGATTTTTCATTGTGGTTTTTTTGTGTTTTTCTTCCGTAGTCGTTTAAAAATGCAAAAATCATTCTTAGCTCATAGACCATTAAAAAAAAGATACAATCTAGAAATGAGCTGTGATTTATAGATGACCAGCCCTGAAACAGACTGAAAAGAGATTGATAATAAGACAATTATTTAATGTAAAGGAGGCATCACCAACTACTGAAGAAGAAAAACAATATTTAGTAAATAACATTAAAAATTGGCAGCAAAACTGAGGACAAAAACAATCCTACTACCCCTTCTCTTACCATCTAACATTTAAAATAAATTCCAAATGAAGAGTTAACTGTGAAATAATGAAGTCATTAAAATTAAAGGAAATTGCAGCCAGTAAGCCTAACTGATTTGCAAGCATTTTAATAGTCCTTAATGATAGTCATTCAATAATCACACAATTGCCTTGACCTTTACAGAAAGCTAATAGCGTTAAATTGCCTTAGGTCTTTCAGGTTCACCAGCATTTATTTTATAAAGGATTTTGGTATTATTGCCTGACTTTTTTTTTTAAAGACTTTAGTAAAGGATGAGAGAAAAAATGAAAAGCATATGTTGTAACTAATGTATTTTGATTCCAACTTTGTTTTTACAAAATTTGTGTAGACAAGGAAAGACACTAGAGAGAAACGAATATATACTATCAAAAAAAAGGGAAAATACAATTGACCAGCTGTTTTTATAACAATGAAGTCCTTCCTAAGCCTATAAGAATTTTCTCAAGGCCCTAAATCTACCTTGTCTCCCTGGTGTTCCCTCTTCATTGTCACGCAGAAGCTGGTGCGTGTGCGTTGGGCTCCCACGGTGCTCCTCCGGCAGGCTGACATGAGCTATCACGGATGGCATACAGGACGCAGAGCTCTCGTAGGCTCCTAGTGCTTCTCATCCTCCCCACACCTGGAGGAAACATTACCTCAGCCTGTTTCCTCTCCTGAATACGTTAAAACCATCCAGTGAAGACAGTCCTGCATCACGCAGCCCTGAATGGATCCTTCCACAACCGATTCCAACAGGCCCTGGGTCTTCTCACTGCCCCATCTTTACCTGCACTGACAGATACAGGTGCTGGCCGCTGTGTGAGTGGTTACCTGGCTTCTGTGGGCATCAGATCCCACAGCCAGGCAAGTATTTAGACTCCATTTACCAAAGCTAAAATCGAAACCAAAAGGAGCTCCTGGAAATGAGATAAAAGGAAATGAGTCATTTGAGAGTCACTGTACTTCAAGGAAGTACAGAGGATAAAAAGGCTGATAATGTAAGAAGAGGTCTAGGAAGGCTCTGCTCGGAACCCTCAAAGATGCTGGGCTGGGTTGATGTTGGCAATCTTTTAGTTTTGCCATTTAATTTATTTTACTTAGAAAACGGTAGAAGGTTTTCCGACAGATGTACAAACTGGAGACCTGCTGCAAAACTAGATTATATTTAAATGCTTGCTACCCTTCTTAAAATTCTGCTTTTTAAAAAATACAGATTTATAATAATGTAAGCCTTTTCAGGATCCTTCTGTTCTCTTTAACCAAAGGAATATTTAAAACATCAAAACTTTTGTTTTCACTGGGGGAAAACTAAGTGATTCATTTAGACCCACCTAAAGAAACCAAGATTTTTCTGTGTAGTTAATGAAATAGTTTGAGAGTATATCTGCTGTGTCTCATCATCAGGAGATGTGAAATAATATACAGAACTATTTGACAGGGGCATGGTGTAATTTAAATTGTACCAGAAGACATAAACATTATGGTACAGTCTAAGGCAACCCACAGGAATCTGCAATGTAAATGTGGTTATGTTTAATATAGAAAGAAAACAATTCCATTTATTTTTGCTTCTTGACATTTAAAATGTAATTATTAATTTATCTCAGCAATTTAGTGAGAATTTTCTTGTTTCAGTATTCTCTATTTTTGCATACTTTAGCAGTAGAAAAATAACATTCAACGTGAAAAAGAAAGTAGTTATTTATATTTGAGGGTTTTTTTAATATTTGAAACTTAATTCCATTCTGTCATGGTTTCAATACTAACTGAAAATTTATAGTGGTAAGCAACTTTGGAATAATTACATTTTAGCTTTAGGAATCTCTCAAGTGGGAAAAGGGTGTGGCGCAGGGGTAGGGCACTTGCCTCCTACACACAAGGCCCTGGCTTCCATCCCCAGGACTCCAAGCAAACAAAGAATTGCTCCCATGATCAGCAGTAGCATGAGAAGAGCCCAGCATTTACCCTTGAAGCAGTTTACTCCCATTTAAAGGAGGACACTGGGCTTTTTTTTAATTTTGAAGAAAGAAAACAGTAAAAGTAATGATACCAAATTTCAAAACAAAGTAGTAGGAGAGTAACAATGCTACATAGTTTATTGTTATCTTCAAAGTAGGTGCTCAGATTATAAGATATAGGCATTAAAAATTGATCAAACAATATGAGGATAAACATTTCTTTTCAATGAACTAAGAGAAATTAGTAGTATAGCTATCTTAACTATCTGGTGTACATATATATATATATATATATATATATTAGGTAAAATATGAATTGATACATGAGAAAGCCTTTTTCTGGTCCTTTTTTTGGCTTCTTATGCAATGATACATCTTTTTAATTTACTACTCAGTTTTTATATAATACCATCATTTTATTACACAGTCTATAAAAATGTTAATAACTAATGCCCATATAGCCATTAAAATAACCAAGGATGATCTTGCACATAAACAACACAGTTGGTGTGGATAAAGGACTAGGTTTGGATTCTGTGCACAGGTAATTCCCAGTGAATAAGTCATACTAGTCTTTTCCGTTCAGTTTGGTAACTTCTAAACTAGGTCTTCTATCTCTATCTGCCTACTCTGCAGTACCAAAGCCCACTGTCTGGTCATGTTGATGGTTATACCTGATTGCCCAAGCCCGGCTCTGGTGATGCCCTCCCTGGCTCGAAGACAGGAGGACAGGCGAGTTCCAGGTCCCCACTCAGAGTCCTCACATCTCAGCCCTGGACAGAACCCATGAGAGAGGTCCCTGAAGGCGCAGGATGGAGTTCAGTGGATGCCATGTCCTTCTTTCTGTTCTAGCGCCGAGGAGTGGCAAAAAGGGTATTTCACTTTAATTTGTTCCCATTACCCCAAGGAAATCAGGGGAAAAGGGAAGCGGGTGAGCCTTGCTCATGTGTTTTCTGAGTTGTTGCATTCCCTCATTTTTGAAGTAGTTTTTAAAATCCTTTTGTCTACAAGCGTTATCTTTTGTCTTTTTGTCTCGTTTTTTTCCTCTTGCTCCCCGCTCCTTCCTTCTCCTTGTTCGTTTTTGTCTGCAGTGCTGAGAATTAAACTCAGGCACTTGTGAAAGCAACCACTTTGCACTAGCCCACCCCCACCCCCACTTCGTTTTTAACGTGCATTGCGTAAACGTACAACAAGCCTTTCGTTTGTGCTCTGTCTTTGTGTGCAGCGGTGTTTCACCGTCTGATGCAAAATTTACCTGGTCGGTCGTGGCTCGCTTCCCTCTTACCTCCAAGGGGCAGGCTTATTTGGAAAGTCCTCCCACTCCCAATATAAGAAAAAGGATCTTGCAAAACATGTATTAATCCATTTTTGTTTTCTCTTTCAAATATAATCCACCTGGAAATCATAGTTAAATATTATCCAGACTCTAGAAATGTTTTCTCCCAAATGGAAATTGATAACGTTGGATGAATAAAAATGAAATTCTATAGTAAGAAACCATTTTTAATTAACATTAACTGGTAAGCTAATTGAACAATAGAGTCAATGGAATGTTTTAGCACCCACATAAAGATAAAATGTAATTTTATTAAAAGAAAGCAAAACCTGAAGGAATGGGAGAGAGACTGATTCTACTGAGAAGCCCGACCTTCCAGCCTGCCGGGTCTTTTCCACCCAAAGCGCAGGCACCAAGTGAGTCCAGCCCCATGTGCATGTATTCCTGGAAATGGAAAAAGAGATACAATTTAGAGAAAAGGAAGAAAATCTTAAAAACTTCCAAGCAAACAAGAAAATAAGTAAACTATGCAGGAAGACCTTGCTTATATATTTTTATAATATACTGTGAAATCAAGACATTATTGGTGAAAAAGCACACAGACAGGTAAAATGAACAGTGATTCCATCAATAAATACAAAAGAAATTCCTGAAGGAGTGACTGGAATGGAGTAAAGGTGAACAAATCCTGGGCTTCCTCTGCAACCCAGCCATGGAGAAAATCCTGCTTGAATTACATAGAACACTCAACATACCCACGCACACCCACACACAAAAGGACCTTTATTTAGACAGCAAAATATGACTTGTTTCCTTCAGAAAGCAAAACTTAATGAAAAGAATTCCTCCTGGTACAGTGTGATTTGTGTTATGTAAGGTAGAAGGCAAAGTTTTATGTTTCCTTTCATTGCTATTTTTGGCAGGAAGCCTTTTTTGCATTTGGAAAGAATATGCAGGTTGGTTTGGACTCTGGGCGGGCAGTGGGGACCGGTACTCCCAGAGCATGTTGGGAGCAGAGGAGGCAGCTGCCCAGTGTCCCCGTGGGAATGGACATCCACAGTCTTTTCTCACATTCTGGGATAGTGCTGAGCTTTTTCCCCTGCCTGTTACTCATAAAATTCAAAATTCAAGATAAGCAAAAGAGAATTTTTTATCAGCAATGTGTATCCTTTTTTCATTAAATGTACAAAATATCTGTGGATTGCTGCAAGACCATCCAGCTCTGGAGCTACCCAGGGTTCAGGTAGGGTAGTTGGAACTGAGTCTTAGGGTCCACACAGGGACCCGGAGGTGAAGGACAATGACCTGGTCTTTGTGAACCTGAAGATGTCACCAGCCTGAGAGCCCAAGGGCCGAGGAGGCCTTGGACAGCAGTGTTATAGGTATTTTGGCTCTCGGGCACCTGGACCTACCTGCCGTCAGTGGAGAACTTCCCAATTTTTACTACTTTGAATGAGACGCAAAAGTTGCATAAAAACCATGAGTTTGATGAATAATACATGTGCTCAAATGTGGAAAACAGTCATGGAAAGGTTTTAGGTGCATGTACATTTGTTGTTTTTGATATGAAAGTGCTATTTTATACCATATTAGAGTCATGTTTCCTAATAAAATGCTGTGAGCATAGATAACAGGAAGTAGGTAGACAGACCATTTTTCACTGAATGTGCGAAGTATCTGCGGGTTGCTGCAAGACCAGCCAGCTCTGCAGCACCCAGAGTTCAGGCAGGGCAGGTGGAACTGGGAAGGGGATGGAGCCATGGAGGGAAGGGGGAGGACAGAGCAGGAAAGGGGGTGGAAAAAGGAACGGAGAGGTGTTATGCGCATGTACCAGCTCCACACAAGGGCTGCTGTAATTATTTACTGCAAATGTGTACCTAAAAAATGAAGGTTTCATATTCCAAAGAGAATGACATGGCTGAGTGTGATGATTACGTGGAAGAAAAGCAAAATGGGAAAAGCAGCTGGGTAGTGCTGCAAGGAAGCACTGGAATGTTTGGAAGTGAGAATGTTTGGAATGAGATGATCATGGGAATCGTCACGCATGAAGTGTCCCTTAAGCTGAGGTCTATCGGATGTGAATATCCGGGTTAAAAGTTCCAGGTGCAAAGGTCAGGACGGAAGCCAGAGTGGTAGAGAGAAGAGTAAGCCCTGAGGTTGGAGTGGTGTCAGTGGAAGGGCCACCACTGGCTTGGGAGGCCGTGCGGAGGGCACTGGCCTTTGCCCTGATGTCTTTGGAGAAGCCACCAGAGCACCATGAAAACACAAAGGCCACGGTGCAACTTCTGCTGCGCGTTGTGTGGAGACAGGTGCAGGTGAGGGCAGGGGCTGTGCATGAGTTTAACAGTCTCTGTTGATGCAGAGGAGCGGTGAGGGTGACTGGAGCTAGTGTGTGAGTGGTGCAAGCGCTGGCAGGTGTTCCACATGCAGTTCACGCTGAAGGGTGCAGTGTCTGCGTGCCCCTGCCAAGCAGGACTGCAGCGGGACAAGCAAAGGTAGCACGTAGGATGCCGAGGTTCAGGGATGGCGGCCAGATAGCTACCAGGCAACCTCTGGGAGGAGGAAGCTGAGAGGCCCAAGTCATTTGTGGAGAAGAGCCCAGGCCTTCCGAGTCTTATAACAGCAATCAGTATTTTCCTGTGGTGCTCCAAGCTTTGTCTGTCACTATCCGGGAGCGCTTGTGTGGTACTCAGGGCAGCACCTTCTTTGCACATGTGCTGATAGCTGACGTCATGGCTGTGCACATTTGCTGTCATTGTCCCTGTCCAGAGTACAAATCCGCAGGAGGGCAGCGGATCTGCTTGTCCTGCCTTCAGTGAAACACCGCAGGGCTGAATGACCACATGAACAAAACTGTGGAGTTTCTTATCATTAGAAGACACTCCCTCCAAAGAACCTATTTAAAATTATTAAAGAAAATAATCCGGTGGTCTTACATAAACAGCTGATTTCCTTACTCTCTTGTATCACCGTTAGGAACTTTATTTCATAGCAGGATGAAAGATTGTCTCCAAGGAAGGCAGAATCCCCAGGCCACTTCCGGTGGAAAAGATCCAGAACCACTTTGAAATGCTCGCTCTTCATGCTTACCTAAGCCAATTTTTTTGGACAGTGGTTTATCACTCTAAATTGGTTTGCCGCCCCCACATCTGTCTTCTTTGTTCTTGAAGGCAGAGGGGCTTACAAGGGGATCATGGCTTTGTTCATTTTCTGATTACAATTGTTGCCCTCTTACCAGCACATTTCAAGCAGCCACCAAGCACCTCATCACCTCAGTGTAAGCTCTTAGAAATGAACTAGGAGGGCTAGGGGTGTGGCTCAGCGGCACAGTGCCTGCCTGGCAAGTGCAAGGTCCCGAGTGTGATTTCCGGTATCACACAAAAAAAAGAAAACTAGGAGTCAATTTAAAATAGCACCATAATAGTGAAAGAGCTGGTCAGCACTAGCTGTATTTTTTTTAATTAAACAGGACATTCTTAGCGGGTCATTGTCATTGCTGATTTTCTAGCATTTTAAAATATTTAGATATTAATGTCTTTCCTGTAAATATTGATGTAGTTTGCCTTAATCTTTTAAGCTTCTATGATATTTTCAGGGCATTTAAGTTTGTTTCTTTCAAACATAACAGGTGGTTTTAGTTACTGGCTTTGTTAGCAAAGGGAAAATCAGTATGAATCTTCGAGGGTCTGGGAAAGAGAGTTCTGGTATTTTCTTTTCTCTTGCAGGTCTTCTTGTTCAAGATAAAAAGTCCTCCCTAGTGTTCAAAACTCGGAAAAGTGAGTGCTTAATATCTCCTAGGCAGTGAGTGTCTCCAAGTTACAAAGGACTTAACTTTTAAATACTAGAAAATGACATCGCTACACCAGAAACCGTGCATAGTGATAGTGTTTAGAAAATGCTCCTTTCTCTACTCCAGCCGTCAGGTACCCCACACCTTTCAAGGGCTTCCACAAGGATGCTTCTGCAGACCCCATCCCCTGCTGCCCAGGGGCCTAGTGCCACAGCTCCCTGTCCTGTCCTGTTCCAAAGCCCTCCTAGGCTTTCCTGTGTCTCCCCGTCTATTACTAAAAGCTACGCATTGCACAGTCTGACCATCAAAGGATTCATGCGTCGGGCACCAAGAGCCAGGAGAGGGTCTGAGGGTTGCAAAGCAGGACCCCAGAGCTCTGCAGAGAAAATAGATTGGATGGAGTGGAGCACAGACAGCCTGGCCAGAGGTGGTGGTTAGATTCGCACTGCCACAGTCTCCCAAGTCACTGTACTCTTTACAGCGGGCTCATGTTTCTCATGCAAGAGTCCAAGCCCCTGGTTCCATCCCTAACCTGATGGATTCTCTCTCTCTCTCTCTCTCTCTATAT